>NW_020653900.1:710273-734593 GCF_003589595.1 Hyposmocoma kahamanoa | reverse complement strand
TTAATAATACTCCAATCATTTGCATTGCAATTTGCATCTCTCTATCTCCTTGCATCGTCCTACTTGCATTTACATTTGTATTTACATACATCCTGCAGTGCAACGTGTGTTAACGGCACAGTTACCCTATTTGTCTTATTATACTTTGGTTACACTCTCAAAGTTTAAGAGTGTAATGACAATACGTCTTATCCTTTGGTAAACACTAAACAATATAAAAATATTTCAATCATTTTTAACTTACTTGCATGTAATATGAACATCAGCTCCCTGTAGAGCTCGAATTTCACTTATATTCTTGTCTATCACAGGGGGTTCTAAAAACAACAAATTTGCTCGAGTTATTCCCACCTGATCCTCTACAGCTGATCCACCGCCAATTTTAAATCTCAGTACAAGTCTAGTATGGTAAGCCAAACGCCCGTCCATGGCAGTTGCATTACCACTCAGAGTTTTAGGGTCGTATTCCAGAACTCTACTCAATACTCAAGTCAGGACATGAATATTGCAGTGAGCACTGAAAATCATACTCAAGTCCTTGCCATTAGGGTCGTATTTCCTGTGCTTCAAATCATACTCAAGTCTGCTCAAATCCTGATTTGAGCATTGAGTAGAGTTCTGGAATACGACCCTTAGATAGGCACTGCGCCTGCACTCGTCACCCTGAGACAAGTTGACAAGTCCCATGTGCCTGTAATTTTACCAGCCCTTCGAAACCGGAACGCAATAATGCCGACATTACTTCTTGGCAGCAGAAATAGGTAAGGTGGCAGTATTTCCCTGGACGAAATCCTCCACAAGTAGCTCTACTGCTATTAAAGATTGTAAATTAACAATGCATAACTTCATAAATTATGCTGACCAAGCAAGAAACCCAAAGGTTAATAACTAACTTGCCTAAAGTATAAAGGGAAGCTGCTATGTATCACTTTGGACACTAGTCTAATTGTGATTTACGAAACTCTGCAAATTTCTATTTTATTATGTCAGTTTTCAATATTTGTTCCAGACGTCAGAACTTGGGCAATATTAAAAAACTTACCAAGAACTTCTACTTCATAAGTGATTGTAGCATTGCCAGCAATGTTATTTGCTTTGCAGACATAGCGTCCTTCTTTGTTACGTTGTATATTTCGTAATAATAGAACTGATGGATCTGCTGTTCTAGAATCAAATACATAAATTTAGTTTAATGGTAGTTCAAAAAGTTAAGACTCTGGAAAGGAAAAGGTTGGCTATGCCTTTTCATATCCTGTTCTGGTTGTTACTAGGACAAAATATGTATTAAAATTCTTCAAAATGCCACATGTTCAAATTGTACGCATCAGAATTAATGTTAGCAGTAGTAGTGTGTAAGAGGACGGTTTGATAAGTCTGTGAATTTAAAAAAAAACTTTTTTTTTTTTCAAACGAGTCACTGAATCTAAATATTGACCCGCAGGTTCGTGGAGATGTAGTGACAATGTAAACATTCTCCTATTCAAGGCATATTGCCAGTCTTTTTATACTTGCAGCCTTTGGGTCAACTATACCTTAAAATCTCTTAGCGCCCTACGAATTTAGTACAATAACACATTCAGGATGTTGTAGAAGCTGCCACGATTTTGCGGTGCATCGGGGATGTTCGCCATAGCTGAGGTAGATAGATGGTTTTGCAGCTATCATGCGAAATGGTGCATAGAGTTCGTGGCAGCGACAACAGCCTCCTGAGTATAATTGCAAACAGGTTCCAGGTTTCTTTTCATGATTACTGGTCCCGGTTGCAAATTAGTTTTAGAAAAAATTGTTATTTGTATTACTAACTCTAATAAAGTGCTTTGTTACTAATCTCTATAGATGAATATACGAGGTTTATATTATTACATTATTCTTAGAATAATAACGCATAGAATGATAGTTTCATATCAAACGAACTGTCACAAGTGAGGCAAAAATCAAATTCGTGTAGGCTAGTTTTAGTAGTAGGTTAATTTTCGGTTTTAGTGAATATTTATATAAAAATACAAGTTGAAACGCGTTACTTCCTTGTGCAATGTGATGTTAGTATCTATTTTATGTTTGTCTGACGTATTTTTACACTCATTTACCGCACATTTCGTCATTTTTAGATAAAATTCTTGATCTGTTCGCGGTGCAAGTTGACGTTGAGTACTGAAGGCCCGCACGCTCGTGTAGGCCCATTGGGCGCGCTTCAATTTGCCTCACTTAGCGTGTGCGGACTAGGTTTCTATGCGTTATTATTCTAAGACATTATTATTATTTTTAAAGTTTACCTACAAATGAAAAAAGAAAGGAAGAATGGTTGGAAATTATAGAACTGCCGAACATGAACATTGGATCAAATACCATCTTCGTAACTAGATTACATGTTAATGCAATTCCATCGTTACATTTATTGGTAAATAACTTTATGTTTAATTTTGATTAAAATGGCTCATTACTTGCTTAGTAATAATAATAATAACCTAGTATTAATCATACTTTGATTACAGAAAACTATACAAATTTGCAAACATAAAAAACAGTTTCAACACTCAAGCCATACATTTGCATGTCGATATTGACTTATCTATGATTATGGTACAACGCTAAATCCGCCATTTATGGTGGACATTTTTGGTTTAGGTAGGGACGTTTGTTCCGTAGATAAGGCATCTCCTTTCCTTTATTTTTTTCTATCCTCTAAGAAAAATATAAAGTAACTTTTTTATTTCTATTTTTTTTGCGCTGATTTTTAAAATGTAAGCCAGTCTCTTAGTACGGAGTTTTAAATTAAGAAATAAAAATAAATTCCGAAAAAGTTTTTATTTAACCTTAAACTCAATAAACCGCCCTCGTATTTTACGAAATACGAGATGTACGAAATTTTTAAAAGTATTGTTGCGTTGAAAAATATCCTTGAAAACATTTTTTATAAATAAAGTATTTAATTAATAACTGTAGTAACAATAGTGAAAACTATGATGGTTTTATTTTATTAGACATGACTGATTGAAGACTTATACCATTTCAGTTATCCGGGACCATGGGATGATGGGACCTGCAAAGAGCCCAAAAGGTCGGTTTATTTGAAAAATAAAAACAAATATACGCGATTCAAATCTGCAAAAATTGTCTCATTTTCTATCTATGTGTAACGATCGCTTAAACCTAAGAACTCGATATAATTTTTAACCAACTTCAAAAAAGAAAGAAGTTCTCAATTTGACCGTTTTTTTTATATGCATGTTGCGCGATATCTCCATAATTTGTGAACCGATTTTGGTGTTTCTGTTTTGTTGGAAAGAGGGTACCCCAGTAATGGTCCTATTTAAATTTGAAGAAAATATTCCACCTCTAAGGGTGGCAAACTAGGGGATGAATCCTGTTTCGCACACTTTCCGGTAACTTTGGAACTTTGGAATCGTCCAATATAACTTGGCAAATAAAATGTAATTCCACGAATTTTTAAGGTCGGTTTTTTTAAGTAATCTGTACTGACATAATTTAAATTAAATTTAGTATTGAAACGTTCTTACTTCGTAGGAAATGACACTATTTTTCCGGGTTTAAATCGCGTATATTTGTTTTTTCAAACAAACTAACGTTTCGGGCCCTTTACAGGTCCCATGGTCACGGTTGACTGACTGAGTCAACCTCCGGAAAAATGGTTTCATTTCCTATGTGTAACAATCGCGAAAACCTAAGTCCTTACTTCAGTTTTCGTTTTGGTACTGACGATTTGGAGCTATAGAAAACCCATGCAATATCTGGCTTCGGAAATCCATCTACCACACAAGGAAGTGTGACGTCCACGCCTACTTTGACCTCACGTCGACCTACTGCAGGAGATTCAATTTGTGGTGGCCCTGTTGACAGAAACAAGTCCTTGTATTTACCTTAAAAAAAGCTTGCAATGGCAGGATGTTTTGCCACCATGCTATCCAATTATTGTTTCATGAAATTACTCCACCAGTTTGTTATCATTATTAACACAAAGATGGAAAAGTTAGAAAAAAATCCTTCAATCCTGCTGAATCAGAACCAACGTATTCTAGCAAACCGTGCGAGACGCCATGCCAACTAAACCACGGAACGATACAGCGAGCCTTATGAATTTTTCTAAGTGCTTGTACATCTTTGTTTTGATAAAGCGACATCTCTAGTCAGTTGCTGGTTGCTGTAAAGGTGTAAGGCTGAAGGAATAGATTTCTCACACGGCGAAAATGTCTTTGAAAAAACCAAAAACAAAGATATGCCTATGGGCCTCATAAGAAGACTCTAGAGTCTTCTGAGGCCTATAGTGACCTTGCTCACTCAGCGGGCAACGGAAAGGGCAATGCTCGGTATTTCCCTACGTGATAGAATCAGAAATGAGGAAATCTGTAGAACTATATAACCGACATAACTCGAAAAATTGCTCAGCTGAAGTGGCAGTAGGCGGGGCACATAGCTAGGAGAACCGATGGCCGTTGGGGCGGAAAGGTTCTTCAATGGCGACCGCGCACCGGACGACGCTTAGTGGGTAGGCCCCCACCAGGTGGACCGACGATCTGGTAAAGGTCGCGGGAAGCCAGTGGATGCGGGCAGCGCAGGGCCGATCGCCGTGAAGATCCTTGGGGGAAGCCTATGCCCAGCAGTGGGCGTCGTATGGCTGAATGCAACAAGCACACAGAAAAATTCGTAAGGATCGCTGGTTCGTTCCGTGTCTTAGTTGGCATCAGTGAGCATAAATGGCTGCCATAGCTTCTGCCACGGTTTGCTGGAAGGCGTTGGTTCAAATCCAGAGAGCATCGGTTTGAGAAGATTTGTTTGAAATTACGATTTTTTAGAATAGCAGCTCATTACAGAATATAACAAAATTTATTTGGTGATATTATGGCTACAAACAAAAAGTTATTAAAATGTAAAAACGATATTCCGTGTAATTAATAAAAAAAATTCGTATTTCTATTGCCGTGACACCTAGGACATGGGGTCAGCGGGTAAAAGCTAGCAAATGACCAAACTCCCAAAAAATTTTGTCGGACCATCTGCCAAACACCCCGTATTGGTATACCTCTTTTCCTTCCCCCGAAACTGTATTATTTCATACACGCTCATTTCTATAAAATTTAGGCATGTCCATTCAAAAGACATACTAAAAAATTTATCTAAAAATATATATTTATTTCATTGACTTACAATTATATGGACGTCGGGTCCGCGCTAAAAAGTGTCCGAACTTATAGGGCGTTAAAATCGTATACAGAGCGTCATTCACGCTCTAGTCTTCGTTTGTTCGACTGACAGCGAAGCAAGCAAAATTAGACAGTACTGCGATGACATTACAATTTAAATTCAACGTTTTAGCTTTTTCATATTCCTTGACATGTCACTACGTTTAAATAGGTTGACTTGGGACATTTTTTTCGTGGTTTTTGTATTAGACCCGTCGTCCATTTATTTGTAAGTCAATGATTTATTTATACTCACTCAAAAGCAGCACTTGAGTGGTTGCATTAGCCGTGCCATGTTTGTTGGTAGCTTGGCATCTGAAGGTGCCACTGTTGCTCAAGGTTGCTCGTAAACTATAATAAAAAGTACATTATATCGAGTATATAAATAGAAATAGAGACGAAATTGTTTTGACCAATTTGACTTGAGCTTTGCTACAATGGACGAAAATTGCAAAATTACATATTTAATATTTAATTACCGATGAAATGTGATTCCATTTGTTTTGTAATTAGATGTATTGCTGTTTTTCCCACACCACCGAATAGAATAGCCCCCATTGTTAGAGATATTATCTTTATTGCAATAAATACAGAATATTATTAGAATATACGGAGACGTACAAACAGGTCAGTTGTTGGCGCTGTACTATTTCAGTTCTCTAATTTATGATTTCAGCGCAAACGAGAGTTAATATTTAAAAGTGATATAAGGCCCATTTGCCTGAAGAGATGCCCGGGATGGATGGCCATTATCTCTGGTTATATTCTCGACGGTACATTAAAATATTTTCATAATAAACATAGGAACTTTATTGATTGCTGTAATTGTGAACATACTAATTCTTGGTATACATATAACAAATTCATAATGACACAGTTTAATAGTACAGTTGATGTCCGAAGATACCTGACCCCTAAGATCTTTGTCTCAGGGTGTCGGGAGCAGTGGCATTGCCCCTTAGATCTTTGTGATTTAAAGCTCTGAGTGGCGCTGCAACTGTTATGGACAGACGTATCGCTTACTTTGTATTATAAAAAAGGCAAAAATTAAAGTCTAAAACGAATTATATAACAATAAAAATATCTATTTTTATACATAATTTTTATATAGAGATTCTCTTTAAGTACTACAAAGAATATGCTAAATTTTGGTTTTCAACTGAAGCCGTATTAGTTATTAAATCCACTTTTATCCCAAAATTCCGTCAGTTGCCATCGGGTGATGACTTGTCGACGTCAGAGCTTTGTCAAATTTTCTCCGCCTGTTTTTATTTTATTCATATAAATTTATAACACGCGGATTGCGGACTTCCTCACGCCTGACTAAAGTCTAAGGTCATGTTGAAATACCCCGCGTTAACACTTTTCTTCGCACTTATCTACCCAGAACCAAATGGTCAGTTAGGGCAATCAAGTTTCGTCTGTACCTAATTACTAAACCAACTTTCAAACCGTAAGTAAAAAAAAAATAATTGCACTATACTTACACCAAACTGTGAATTTCATCATTGCTGCAAGGTTGAGTGTCAATTATGCTGTCATTGACGAACCACGTAACTTCAGGGCAAGGTTCACCTACCACCCTGCATTGGATTGTTATTTCATCATCTAATTTTGCTGTGATTTTTGCAGAATTTCCTTTAACGTCTGGGGGAACTGGAAGTAAATTATTTGCCTTTCAGAAGTTTAAAATCTTTTAAGAACAAATTTTTGAACCTCCGTGGTCGAGTGACTTGCACATCGGTTTTCATGGTGTCGCCATCTCTGCTAGATTGGCTACTTTCACAGTTTAACGACATACGGCATTTTGTTTTGGGGTAATGTCGCCGATATTAATAGAAGTGTGTTTAAGAGATAAATGTAAAGAGATTAACATTTTTACACTAACGTCACAGTACATATATGAAAATTTTATTTATGTTAAGAAAAATATTAATATTTTGATGAAAAATAATGACAAACATAACATTAATACGAGGAAAAAAAATAAACTAGCTGTTCTTGACTGTCGTCTTCATAAAGTCTCCAATTCATTTAAGGGGCAATGTATACGCTTCTATAATAAGATTCCGATCGATATTCGAAATTTGTCATTTACGAGGTTTAAAACTATAGTGGGACAAAATCTGTATACTAAAGGTTATTATACAGCTTCCGCGTACTTGGATAATAAAAATCCGTGGTAATAACTCGTTTAGCTCTTACACGAAATCTCGATCTAAGATGTTTGAATTAAATATTGTAATGATAAATGTATATCGAGTTCTTAGGTTTTCGCGATTGTTACACATACACGGTTGACCGTGACCATGGGACCTGTAAAGGGCCCGAAACGTCGGTTTGTTTGAAAAAACAAATATACGCGATTTAAATCCGGAAAAATAGTTTCATTTCCTATGATAAATGTATATTTACAAAGAGCATCCCCTAGAGTTTCTTGCTCATTCTTCTCAGGGGAATCTGCCTTACGAATGAGCAGTAGAGCTTAATCAATATTACGATTTCGAGAGTAATTTGCTTACCTATGAAACAAAGATTATTTGACATTGACTGTGATCCCCGGCCGGGTCAATGTAAAAAACTAAACAAACATTTCCATATCCTCTCGGGTCTGGGTGTTTATAATACCGTCGTTGTATCCTATTTCCATATCATAAGTTCTTTAGTTACTTACTTTGGTACCAGAGCAATATATGTGATGTTGTCTAATATTTATTTACATTTATATTTATTACCTTTAAGTAATAATATGGGCATTACGGGAAACGGAATAAGAGTGATGTATATTTCTAATACCAGATGTAGGATGTGTCTTTACAACCCTTTATATGCTACCCTTTAAAGAAACTTGAATAATAGAAAATTGAATACATATACTTACAATCCACAATAATATTTGTATAATGAGAATCAACACCCGCATCGTTGCGAACTTCGCAGAAGTACTTGCCCGATATTTTTTTCGAGACGTTATGAAGAATTAAATGATCTTCTCCTGATGAAATAATTTTTTTAGGACCTTCGGTTGTTTTGAAGAACCAATCAATTGTAGGTTTTGGTTTGCCTTTAAGCAATCTGAATAACAAAAGAAAAACGGTACAGTTTTACAAAAAATTTCCTTCTCTTTAAGAGTTCTTGCTTTCTTCCTCTTGCACATCGGTATTCATGGTGTCACCATCTCTGAGATCCCGGGTTCTAACATCATCAAAATCTAACTTTTCTATATTATCTCGGGTCTCACACGGCGATTTAGCAGCGATGCAAACGCGCGTTTGTATCGATGCAGCCACGCGTTTGCATCGATGCAGTTAAAAGTCGACGTGTGTAACCCTCTTACTTTGTGATCGTAGCCACGTATATGATGTTGTCTAATATTTATTTATTTAAGAGTATTGTTAGACATGTATCTCAATAAACAGTAATTAGCAACAATAGTTAGTTATATAAAACAGTATGCAATTTGCACTCTTGCTGTAATGAGGTCACATTTTCATTAGAGAGAAGTTTTACTATTCTACTAATTAAATTCGTAGATCACTTTTCTAAACTTACCTCTATCGTTGACTGTACTTTAATTGTTCCGCACACAAGAATGTCTGTACAATGTTTGCCATAGTCACAGATTATTTAATATTTACACTCATACGAAATCGAAAATACCTACGCTATAATAGCCTACTTAGGCTATGTTCACGTGACAAGCGTTCAACGAGCGTTAGATTTTTGAATAGTGTACACATCTGCTGTCCCCTAACTAATATTTTGAGATATCATAAAAACCATAACCCAGTTTTAGAATATTCAAATTGTTTAATAATATTTCAGCTATTTACATATTTATTTATTTACATATTTATTTACATATTGCTTACAGATAGATATCCAAACGCAATAGCAAGTAGAAAAATAGGTGGTATTTAAATATTTATACAAAAATAATAGAATTAAAAAACACAATGAACTAATAAATTAAACAAAATTGAATAATTACCTATATAGAATCAATTACATTGCAATAACATTATTATTATCCTATTTATTTTACTGTAAAATGGAACAAAGTATCATTACCAATGAGTCAATTTATCTCAAGTTACACAATTGCATCGTTAGCTCCGCTAAGTCGAACACGTTAACTAATTGTAACTGTTTTTAAAAGATAATTTTGTGGTCTATCTTTTGCTATTTAAAACGGATATTTGACCATTTCTTACTAGCCGTATTGGGTCCATCCTATTTTATTAAAAAAATTCAATTTCAATTGCCAAACATGTCTCACCGCGTCGAAAACGTGCGCTCATGTGAAAGGCAGTACGGCAAACCTATGATCTCAAAGCCCTCTTCCACGCGCGTTGATAAGAACATCTACAACGATTGACGTACTATATTCGGTAAGTTGTAAGCGCGCGTTAGCGAAACGTGCGTTGAACGCTCGCCAAGTGAACATGCTCTAAATCTAATTATTGAAACCAGGCGCTCACTACGAGGAAAAAGGAACCTAAGCATGCGCTCAGAAAGGTGAAACTAATGTGTGCAGTCATGCGGAACCGAATGCTGGGGTTGTACAAGGATTGTAATGTAAATGAAAGACTTGTTTGGCCGCACGCACTGTCGGCGATACACTCAGCGGTAGGCATTAATCGTGTAACCCATAAACTTTTATAAAAAAAATTGGTTAAAATATAAGCCGTACTTGGTCACTTCTATTCTATCTCCTTGGTTTTTTCTTATAATTGGATTTCGTTTGAATTTGTTGTCAGAGATTGTTAACAAAATAGGTTCATTATATACAGGTTGTTTCTTCATTTTATTTACTCATAGAAAAAGGTATTGTACCTATTACTTACGCCACTCGAGTTTGAGAACCCTCTTTATGCAACGATTGCATTACATACTAACCTGCATTCAACACGGACATCATCTCCCTGTAGTGCTCGAATTTCTTTTGTTTTTTTGTCTATAACAGGCGGTTCTAAAAATAACTAATTTGTTAACAAGTAGTTGTTAAATGCTTATTCTATTAACACAAAACAAATAACCATAATTCTGTTACTTTAAGAACGTACAAAATTTTGCAAATCCGCGAGAACCAGAACCAACTAGTCATTGATTTTTTGTGGTATTGAAATGTCATGTTATAATATTAATATGCAAGAGAACCACACTACCTGGTCTCAAACTATGAATTCCTAGTATTATGAGTACCAGAGCAGCGAGAATCACTCTAGGGCACTGAAGAGATACCGAAACCAGGACGAATTTGAAAATGTTTACATCAACTCGACCCAAATTGCGCTGGTGATCCTTTATTTGCGTTTTCATTGGAGTGCCGTTTTAAAGAGTATTCGTATTCATAGTTAGAGGCATGATTTAAAAATCTTGCAGACTTAGGTGGCTTGAAAATTAATGTGGAGATATACTCTAAAGATCAGACATGAAAGATTATTTCTCCTCTCCGGATCTTTCATCATAAAAACAAAACGTCTAAGAGAGGTTACGCACGGGGACTTTTAGCAGCGATGGAAACGCGATGCAGTCGTTAATCGTCTACCTTTACATACGCGCGCGATTTTAAGAAGCGATGCAAGCGCGCGACTGCATCGATACAAACGCGCGATTGCATCGCTACATTTGGGATTTAAAGGCGTTTGTAATGATGCAGTCGCGTGTTTCACGAACGCACGTTTGCATCGCTGCTAAAAGTCGTCGTGTGTAACCACTCTTAAGTAACGGTACACAGATTTTTCGTGAGCCATTTCACATACATAAAATATTCATTACGTCAGTAGAATAAGTTTGATTCTTTTTAACTTACTCAACTTTGACAATCTTAAATACATTAAAATTATGCAATGAACATACCTAATCCAGATATACCAATATGAAACTTAAAATCACGTTTCTTATGTACATTGCTCACAGTACATGTATAATGTCCGGAATTTTCAGGCTTCATTCTGTTGATAATTAGCTCTGAGCTATCAGCTGATGTCTTAATGTTTTCATCAATTGTAAGAGGTTGGTCATCTTTTAACCATTGGATGTCTGCTGTAGGTCTAGCATCCACCTTGCACGCGAATTTTGCTGATGTGTCCACTTCAATTTCTGCACCTACAGGGTTGAAATATAACAATTCTTGTAAAAACTTCTTTGTTGTCATGAAACAAATTTTAATTACTCAAATTAATAAAACTAGGAAATACCGTGAAGATACCTAAGAAACGAAATTGTAAAAAAATCTACACCAGAACCGAAAATTTTCGCGTAGCGTGTCAAACCACAAAGCCAAATTGCCAAACATATTATTATGAATATTACGAAAATGTAGTTTATTATTACTTTCTGGTGTCTCCAAAACATCTAAATAGAAAGCCCTTGTAGTTTCAACGACGACATCCATTTCATCTTGACCGTAATGATTTTTTGCTTTGCATGTGTATGTTTCATTCTTTTTCACACTGTCAATAGTTAGAACGCTTACGTAATCCTTTGAAATTTCTATTACCTGCAAAACAAAAAGAAAAGTTAACTTTCACAAACTGGTCTGGATTCTTATTTGGTTTTTCACTACAAAAAGCACAACTTTAAGCACTAACTATATTCTCCACATGTCCTCTTCCTTGAGAAATCCCTTATTTAAGGTTTACTTACAGTCAAATCAGCTGAGAGCGACTTTCCATCGCTATCCTCCCATACAACTGTAGGTTTAGGGTATGCTGTTATTCTGCATCTCAATTTCAAAGGGTGACCATATTCGACCGTTACTTTTGTATCTCCAACAATCCAAACTTTCGGTGGTGTGTTTGCATGTGTCACTGCCATATAAATAAAAAAATCAGATAACATTATTCAAGCAGTTAGACAGATGGTACATCTGATACAAAGTGGCCAATAACTATCATCATACGAAGGAATCTCCTTAACTTTACAAATAATACGTTGTTGTCACCAGACTGGGCCTTCCAATCTAAAAAGCTGCAAGTCGTAGGTACTGATTTCCAGGGAAAAAACTCCTAGGTACAGCATTGATAAACTACCAGACGGGAAGTCCTATTCGTTCTATTGTATTTCTTTGTTTTAAGTATGCACGTCATGTTGTTGAAAATGAAAAGGTGGATTCACTCGCTAAGTAGGCTTATGGTAGTGGTGATAAATATGATATTAATTTGTTTTGATTGGTTATGTCATTGATTTTTTTATATAGTGGCAGGAGTTTTTTGATGAGAGGTCCAATAGTTGTCGTACAAAACAATTCAACCTGAGTCACTAGAGATTTCTTGGACTGGTACCTATTCTCTTAATAGGCTTAATTAAAACAGCTCTGAGGTTGCGCATTTTCAAGTAATTAATAATTAATATTTTATTCAAATTTAAATAGACCAAAACGGTGGTACCCTCTTTCTAACAAAAAAAAGCGCCTTCATTTTTTAAATTAGGTTAAAAATGTACAAACATAGCATTTACCTATTATCTGTGGTTCAATAGGCGTCAGGCTAATTCTCATTATCGGTGTTTTAGTCTTGAAGTCATAACCTTTGATCTGGAAAAAAATTATAACTCAGACACAACAAAAGCAACAGCAGCAGCAGTTGCAGCCATATTATATAAAGCGTCGTATTATATTACTGCTAGCTCGTGTTCCGAAGAATTGCAATTCGCCTAGATTGACTACATGTTTGCAGCAATCAACTTCATGCAGCCGAGACCTCGACTGCATGAAGTGGACAACGACTTCACGCATTAACTGCTTGCAGTCGATCTCGACTGCATACAGTTAATGCGTGACCTTCGGCTGCATGTTCTGTGTACCGTTTAAGTCCTCGAGTTTCTCACAGAGAAAAGTTTAAGGAGGTTGGTATCATGACTGTGGCATCACAGTACATTTACTCAAATATTTTGTATGCCCGTAACAATTTACATAATTTAATTAAGGAAGAAAATATCCATAATATTAACCTTAGAACTACGTCCAAACGTGGTACCATGGAACCACGATTTCGTTTAACTAAGGTAAACGATTCTCTTAAGGGGGACTGTAGATATACGTTTTCACAATAAGATTCCGGAGAACATAATAACATTGTCATTTCTTAAGTTTAAAACTTACATTAAAAGTATTTTAATTGAAAAGTCATATTACGAAATTTAAGAGTATGTTTTAGTGTAGAAGTATGGAAAGACAACAAGAGTCTAAATTCCACACAAATATGATTCAAAATGTATTCTCATTTAAATTTATTTAAAAAGAGCAATCCCTACAGTTTCTTGCTCGTTACGGTCAGCGTAGTGAACGAGCAGTAACTTAAAAATTGACGTTTTGAAGTGTACAAACTTTACCTATGGAATAAATTTGATTATATGACTTTGACTTTGAAGTTGATAACTGCATACTTGCAATCAATCTGTTTTTTTTTATTGTATGTTCGCCAGCATTTCCCCCGACATTGGGATCGGAGGCTTTATAGCGTACATTATGACCATTTTTTTGTCTTTTCCGTTTTTTATTTTTTTACTTTTCTTTTTTTTTAAAGTAAAAAAAGTCTGTTTCTTTATCAATATACGTATTGTATAGTGATAACCGTTGGGTTGGTAATTACATTACACATTGACTCTAGTTTTACACACATTTCTACTCTATTTATGTTATAGTTGTTCTATAGTTGTTATTCTACTGATATAGATAGATAACTACTCATAATCCACAATCCTTTTCGTCTGCTTAGCAAGAAGAGAGACAGTTTTGGACTTGAAATTTTTGGTTTTTTTTTTTAAATAGAAACCCACCGTGAGACTCAAACATATTAACTAAAATAACGGATAACTATGAATTGACGCGATGCAAATTCGCACGCAGAAATTGCGACGCAAATTGCTGCGATGCTATTTCGTGTGGCAAAGCATCTCACTGCCATGATTCGGGTAACCATTCCTTCGACGATCCTCAGACGTACTGAACGTATAATTTAATCTAGGTAGCGACATGAATCGTAAAAAGAGTATGGCACTGCTGTTATTGATAACAAAGTATAGGAAAAAAACACAAAGAAGATTAACATCGCAGGAAAGCGCGAAAGGCATTTCGCAAATTCTTGTGATGCGTTGTGCGACCTCGTAGATTTCTGCGATGCGACGCCGCGTCGCAGTTTTGTGTTTCGACCCTAAGTCGAATTTTTGCTCGCCATGTTTCGAACCAATTCGTGATCTTTAATCATGAGATTCTGCGGTGGTGAATCGACGGAAACTGCGCGCCAAACCACGAATTGGTGCGAAATATGTCGTGCAAAAATTCGACTTAAATACGTGAGTTATCCGTATTTTTGATTTTGTTACAAATATTTACAACCCAAAACCATTATGACTTATGACACACGCTCCATCGACCCGTGACCCATGGAGCGTGTAATAAGTTCGGAAATACCGGAAAAATAAAAATTAAATACCGTGATAAACAACCTAACAATGATAGTAACACGTCGACCTACGTATTTTAAGAAATCTATATTTAGATCCCCTCATATTCTGTTCTACAGATTACATAGATAGATTTCCACGTATTTTTGTAATTAATTTGAACTTGACGAACCCACATTATTAATCACAGCAGATACCATATGTAGGTACAAACGTAACGGTTGTAGTACAGTTTTAATATATGCAACTTACGGCAATTCTGAATGCATCTCTTGGTAACTTCATTTTGTCCGTAACGTAGAATTGATTTTTCTTGTCAGCTGTTTTTGCAAATGGCACTTCCGTAACAATTTTGTCATCCATATTTCTAATTTGTAACATTTCAAGTGTCACATTTTCGCCTTCATCAGTTATAAGTTTAATGGCTATAAAAGATTTCTTGCCTAGAAATACAAAGAAGTTATCAGTTTAGATGTATGAAAAAAAATAATTATTTTTCGACGACCAGTCTTCTCCACTATAACACAAATATTTACAAAAATCGGACTTCGAAAATACAATAGATTCGTGATCTTAGTCAATATTAAAAGAACAAATTGGCTCATTAAAGAGCTGTTATACACGGCGACTTTCAACAGTGCGTCTACAGCGATTCAGTCGCGATGCAGTCTACTAATATGGGATTTACACGAGGCGACTTTAGTCGTGCGGTTGGTGACTAGTCTCATCGTCTGTCAAAGCTGAATCTTCATTTACACAGAATAAAAATCGCTGATGATTTGATCATTTTGCGTGAAAATGTCGACCAGAACAAGCACATTTCGTACTGCAATTGATATGGTTCCTCGAGCCATTATTCAAGAATAATGACTTGTAACATTCGGCACCATGCGATTGTTACAAGTTATTTACGATGACGGTGGATTTTTGTCACCAGCCGAATCAGCTGGAAAAGTCGGATGCTAGTCTACTCAGGGTCTTGCAACTTTAGTCACCAGCAGCTTAGTCAAATTGTCATTTAGACGGTCGATTTTCGCCGTGTGGCGATAATCCAGTGGCTATAGTCACCCACGTAAACTCCGCTTATGCGTCTGTTTTTGCACACACGTGCAACTTAAGCAGCGATACAATCACTATTCACGTTTTTAATGATTTAGCATAAACGACTGTATCGGTGCGTTTGTATCGCTGCTAAAAGACGTCGTGTGTAACCGCTCTTAGATGTCAATCTTCAATTTTGCACACTAATCATCCCCTCTAACACATGTGGATGTAACTTCTTATAATATTGACAAAAGAAATACTTACATAGTCGAGATACATGAAAGTCGTGATATTGTGACTAAACAACGAATTTTCATACCTCATCAAATCTATATCAGAGTTATAAGATATCAAAATAGACTTATGACATTCTAGGTAGGTATAACCAAACGCAGATATGTTAATATTACCTGGCTTAGGTTTAGTAGAAGTACTAGCAATTGTCGTAGGAATGATTGGAGAAAATCCATACTGAAAATGAAGTGTGGTACTTGCAGTGATAACAACCGACGTCTCTGATTCGCTGTTCACTTCTGCTTTGTAAACTCCTGGCTTTATTTCAGTTACTTTCACCACCTTAAAGTTTATAAACATTTATTTTCAAGGAACAAAATTCACACTAAACTATTGAGATTTCTGTTACAAATTCAACTAAGTGGATTTTAGTAGATCAACATTCTAGCCCCAGTATAGCTAAGAGCTTCACTCGTGTTACAAGACCTTTGACTTTGTTATAAGTAGATCTAAAATTAAACATACTTCTTACACTCTATTATCTCCTCAACCGACCATAATATGGAGATACTATCTCTGTAAATTCGATACTGTAATATTAATCCTTAGTAATATACACGTTATCATGGTTTTAAACCTCAATAATTCAAATTAAACGCACTGAAGACGCGTAGAAACGCTACTATTAATTTTCATACAATATTTAGAAACGTTGCTGCAGCGCCATAGTCGCACCATGCGCGCGCCACTTTTGCAGACTAGATCATCATCATCATATCACCCGGAAAACGTCCACTGCTGCACATAGGCCCCCCTCAAAGATTTCCAGATCAGCCGATCGGACGCGACGTACATCCATCGGTTATCCGCCGCCCTTACCAGGTCATCAGTCCATCTAGTAGGAGGCCGTCCCACTGAACGCCTTCCGGTTCGTGGTCTCCATTCAAGAACCTTTCTGCCACAACGGCCGTCAGTTCTACGAGCTATGTGCCTTGCCTACTGCCACTTCAACTTGCTTATCCTTCGAGCTATGTCGGTGACTTTCGTTCTTCTACGGATCTCCTCATTTTTGAGTCGATCACGTAGAGAAATGCCGAGCATTGCTCGCTCCATAGCTCGTTGAGTGACTTTGAGCTTTTTTATGAGGCCCATAGTAAGTGACCACGTCTCAGAGCCGTAGGTCATCGCTGGCAACACGCACTGCTCGAAGACTTTTGTCTTCATGGACCGTATTGCGGACGATTCGACGATTGACCTCTTTCTCGAAGTTGGCCCTGCCTAATTGGACGGTTTGTCCGAGGTAGACATAGTCGTCAACAACTTCGAAAGTAGAGGTTCACGCTGTTACAGAGGTGGGTACGACATGGACATTCGAGTTTATTTTTAGACCCACGTGCTGGGAAACTCTATTGAGGTCACCGAGCATAGTACCAAGCTCTTCCAATGAATCCGCCATGACCACGATATAGTGAGAAAATCGACGGTGAGTGATGTATTCGCCATTGATGTTGATGCCGATTCCTTTCCAATTCAGTAACTTGAAGGCATCTTTAAGACTGATTCTGGCAGACTAGATATTGTATGAAAATTGTAGTGGTATGACTGCAGTGCCACAAACGCGCCTCTACAGTCAGATTAGAAGGTGCCCTGAGGTATGCTTTCTACAAGTTTTAATGGCGCATTTACACCGGGTCGTCTGCCGACCTTCGATAGATGAAGGCGACGCAGTCCACTCGCTGTTTACACCAAGTCGTCTGTTGCCCTTGGCAGACCACTTCATCTTGCCGAAGGCGACGCACCCAATCGCTTCGGTCGATTTTGGCTGCAAACTACCGTCGTCGGACATTGATACCGGTTAGCTTGCCGCCTTCGATGGGCAAGCGAAGGGCGCCTGACGACTTGTTGTAAATGCGCCATTAGAACTAAGACGGCTTGATGATTTCATAGTCAAGCTATTTTAGGAACGTATTACTTACAGTAAAAGTCGGTGTCCGAGCGATGCCCTGCTTGTCAACAATCTGACCATCCGGTCCAGCTATAGTCACGTTTGTATTTCTTCCAGCTACAGAGATGATTAGCTCTTTCATTTTGCTGTCAACCGTGTACTGCAAAATGAAAAACATTTTAGGCATGTATTAATAAACAGCTCTTAAGGCCTGATCTGCTGATTTCCCCCAGATCATGAGATGCATCTCAAACTCGTTTGTGTTAATAGATTATAATCATCGGCATTTATGATACCGTCTCAAATTACCAAGATTGGTCAGGACTTAAACGTAAACGTACGTGTGAAGTGGCTCATTTCATAAGCAGTAATTTTGACATCTATTAAATAATGCATTGTAAATAATAATAACGCACACATTCATAGTCCCGCAATAGGCACCCAGTATCGCGGTTGCCGTGGACACACACATAAACAACCACAAATTACACCCAAACTCACGAGAGAAATAAATTACAAATATTTTTTCAGGCCCTCCTGGCCCATCATGGTAACCGTTCGGCCACGGAGGCAGTTATCTTCCGATTTTTCTCAAAAATTGCTCAGAAAGGTCGCCATTAATTCAAAAGAGGCTGACCCAGGATGGCAATATCTAATTTTTGACGGTTTTTTCAAAAAAATACAGAGACGCGGGATTTTCACCCATTATTGGCGACGTGTTTAAATGTAAACGAAGCAATCGTGTGATTTAGCTACAAGTCACCCGAGAGATTATTTGGCTGTAAACTGAAGAATTAAAAATTTTGGTGTTTAAAGTTCAAAATTCTTTGTGATGGAGTACCATTGAAGGTGATTAGTGGCATATCTTCAGGTAAATTTTCAGGACGTTTACCGGCTGCCTTAAATATTCACTCTATTTTAACTGTATAATATAGTCCGTGACTAGACGCATAAGACTCGCATATCTTAGGAGCTCTCTTAGTGCTCTCCCCATTGTGTTCAGCAAGAACATGTCATCCCCTAGCTGATGGTGTTCACTCAAACGCCTTCCATGTGGCCTTCGACATTTATGCTGCTGAGCTCACAAACAGTTGTCTTCACAAAACCCCCAAACTTATACTTAACAATAAAACTTTGTTACGAAAACTAAACACCTCTGGCTGTCATTTATTTTTTCTGATGTTGTCTCTTCTACAATTGAACCATATATACACACACAAGCTTCGAGCCTCACGTACTCAACCACCCTTTTCATACAACTTATTTTATTCTTGTTGTTTCGGATCCCAGCCTATATGTATACGTATATCAAAAAAATAAAGGAACAATATTAACCAAAACTCACCGTAAAAGTATGAGGACCCGGAGGAAATATTTTATTGGCTACAACAGTTTTTCGGCTTTGTACTAATTCTTCAACATATTTTAAAAGCTGCAAAAAATTTTTAAAAATTAACTGACTTTGTTACTGACGTTAAGAGACGTTGTTTTAACAACTAATTAAGAAAATGTACCATGATAATAATAATGTCCCAGATCACCACGCCAATTATTTTGATCATAGGGTGCTTTCAAATTAGACGCTTACAGAAGCGCGACTGTGGCGCTGCGAGTATGTAGTGAAAGATATAATCTATTTGCACTTGGTATAACAAAATTTGATATAATTTATAAGGATATAATCACTCATAGAATATAATCAATAAGAGGTATAACACCAAAAGGCATAATTTTAATGCGTAACTTCCAACATTCAGTTTAATAACGTTAGATATAATGATTAGGTAACGTAAAGAACTAACGGTATAAGTATTACCACTATAATGTTTTAAATAATATAACACTTTATTACAAATTTTACATCAACTGATGTCCATCAAAGATAACGTTTTCATATCTATAATAGGATTTCTCATCGGAATATCTACTGATTTCGCATTGTTTATTTAGTATTGACGCTTCGCCGACCGCTGCCGTGTCACGCTCGCTTTGCTCGCTCGGCTCGCGCATCGTTATGGACGCAGTTTTAACCTAACGTAACCTAGGGGAAGTATCCGTTCTATAAGATTATTTTATGTGTTTTCGAGTCTAATACTCCTGGCTGCGTTCGTCATTGCGCCTAAAAAGTGCTGGGATTATATTTATAATACATTATACTCAGTGAATGTTATATCTGAAACGTTGCCATGCCGTCGGTATATTAGATTGAAAGTTGTTATATTAATCTATTATACCTAATGACCTCTATATCATGCAAGAATATGTCAAATGTCTTTATACCATAAATTAATTATATCCGTTGAGAGTTACATCGACCAAAAATATGTTATTTATTGTTATATCAACACGAATCGCACCCGCCGCGCTGCAGTTGCGCTTCAAAATATTGTATGAAAATTAGTAGTGGCGACACTGCAGGCCTTCTATAAGTCCCTTGTACTATGAGTACCAGTGGAACGGAATTCAACCGGAACACATAGTCCAGTTTAAAAAAGTTTATTTCCCACATTAGTCGACCGGGAATCGAAGGCGGGACCTCCACCGGCGCCCACAATGCAAATCGTTGGACCATCGAAGTCGTCTTTAATAATTATTTCAATAATAGGGTAATTCGTAAGATCTGCTAACTTGGTTGAGAGTGCGATAGCCCTGATTTGGCGAAAAAATCGCTGGTTTGAATCCAACCAGATTGTAGGAATTCTTCTTTGTGTTTGTTTATCTTTGTATTAGTAACAACAAAGCAGTGGAGCATTTTCACAAAAAGAAATATAATGTACTTGAATATCATGGTACGGATGATATTCAGTAAAAATAATTATTGCTATTAGACAGACAGTCCAAAAACAGTGGTCAAACAGTTGATACTGTCAGTCTCTTAAAACTTTTGTCTACTGCATACAATAATAATAATAACATTTGCAAGGACGGCTACACGTGACCCCTTAAGCTGAGGACGGTGAAATGACGAACATTGGCAGAGACCTATGTTCAACCATGAACTGCGATAGGCGACGTGTGGTCATTCATGCTTACATTACGAACAGGAGTTACGTCTAACAGTAAAAATAAAATAAAAAATAATATCCGCTTGATTTGACACGCAAAAGACGCAAATTGTAAACATTGAACAAAGAACAAGAAAAATTAAATAAAGAAGATAAAATAAAAATATCAAAAGGGTCCATGACTCAGCATTTGGGGACTATACAAATTACATTGCCCGTCACCAATTGGAACGTCACAATCTAAATTATAAGGACATATCTGTCCTACCAAACATACAGTATTAGCAGTATTAGATTAGGTGGAGTTAAGAAATTACCTCCCTGATGTCTGCAGATAGGTCTAAGTTAAACACTTGCCCAGATGTAATCGCAGCTAGATCTTGAAACACCTTATAGGCTTCATCGGTTTCCTCGGCACACCCCCTCGTTAAAACAAACGAAATCTGAAAACTCTTTTTATTAAACAATTGTTCTATTCGAAAGAATTTGGACTGCAAACTACGCTGCGAACTACGGTCGTCAGACGACTCAGTAGTTACACTGGATAGATTGCCGTCTTCGGCGGGCAACCAAAGGTCGCATGTCGACTTGGTGTAAACGTGCCATTATAATGTATAAATAATAAATCAGAATCCTTTCTTTCCGGATCAATAATTAATCCATAGGGTGTTAGTAACAGAAATACTTAAAATTATGTTAGTAAAATAATTGAAAATGAAGAAATATAAATACATATTTTCTACTCCTGTACTTTAATCTGTCAATTACAATTTCATAAACTTTTATCATTATATATCATTATATATAACGTATGGTACTCGCCACTGAGCCAAAAAAAATCATTAAAGTTCTATTCAAATACTTTGCACAAATAGTTATGTGCAAAGTACTAAGTATTGAGTACAATAGTACAGTACACACAATTATAATGAGTTCCAAAAAAAGAACGTCGTATTTTTGCTAATTAAAATATCTATTAAGGCGCTACTCAAACGCTATACTGCCATCTGGGGGCCTACTACAACCTCTTAAAACAATATTACTTTAACCTTACATTGACTTTTCGTTCCATGACGCGCTTAAAGTAAGCTTATTATAATGTTAAAACTATGATGTTTTATTGGTAGTTTTGTGACTATTCATTCACTCAGTTCGTAATATGATAGCGACATCCATATGCTCCTTGGCGACACTAAGTGTAGGCCAGACGGGCGTAATTTTGTTATTTGTGAGTTGCGATTTTTGAGTTGCGCAGTTTGCCGAACAATGTAGCATTCGGTTTCGTATAAAAGTACGGTTTGTTTCACACGACGACGCAAAATGAGTTATCCTACGACTCAAGGGCGTAATAACGACTGACTTTCGGTCGCATTGTGTGTCGTGCTGGCGCGGGTGGAGGTAGGGGTGAGGGAAGGGGTCACTTTGCTGTTGGATGCACGTGAATATAGACGTTTCTTGCGAAAATGTTTGATACGGAAAAAAATATCATCAAGGTTGAACATAATTCTAAAAAAAAAACATTTATTGGCATTTGCACATAAACTTGTAGGTATATAACATATGAAGCTGCCCACACTTTAATCGTTTCATATTGAGTGGATGTGCCCAGCTTCTTTTCCTTTTTCGAACATCGTCTCCTAAGGCTTTATAAATGCATACTATTTTTAATGGATCCATTACACTATTACGATACATACACCCCGTATAAACGCTTAAAAGCAACTGAATAAAATACGTTTGTCTGGCGCTCCAACCGAATTTCGGTCGAGCGCAAAAAAAAACGCAGCTCTCAAAATTACGCTCGTCTGGCCTCACACAAACAGTTGACACTAGACTGTAATTCCGAATTCACAACGTGACAATCAAGACTCAGCTTGTTTTATTTAATTTTCTTCATGAAAATGCGGAAAAGTAGTTGAAAACAACGTAATTTTAATAGATTTTACTATTACATTTTTTTACACTTAAAATTTTCTGAATGTAAATAACATTAAGTACTTAAACATTATACATCGAGTATATACTATATACTCGATGACATTATACTACGTTAAGACGATTCGGAACTATAGCGTTATTTCTTTCCTATTTTTAGTAAGGAATAGACAATATTGGGAAATCATTCGTTCTTTCAATCACTTTAGCAATAATACATTACTCGGTTGACAGGTTTGTCAAGGTATCAAAATGAGTAATATTAATAATAAGCTTACTTCAAACTTACATTGAAATAAGATTGTTTGTGGAAGGAATGGTAGGCCCCTGATTGGTTAAATTGGTCCAAAAGTCTTGCAACCGGGCCATATATTTTTATTTCATAAATGATTGGTTTGAATACATGCGGTACTCGGTCAGTTCTATTTTATCTCTTTGGTGCATTGTTTCCTAGGGTTTGTTTGGCATTCGTTTAAATATATGAAGAGGCTGTACGGTGAAACCTCTGCCAGCAAGTTATGACACTGCCATTTGTGATGTAATGAAAACGCCCGCGGGCGCAATTTAAAACATTACGGTCGAGTTTGCCTGCAGGTTATGACACTGTTTACGAGCAAGTGTGATGAAAACTACATTTCGTGCACATCTGAGGACAGATCTAACGTACTTGATATGTACGCGTGCACATGACATCTTTCCTCTCGGCCACCATCTATCTGACGGAGGCCGCTGGCGCCGCCTGGCGCCCTGCGCACTAGAGATGCTACTTACTAAGCTTACATAGAGCTATTAAGTTTTTGCAATAAAAAATAAATAAACATTTCGGGTTCTTCACAGGTCCCACAGTCACGGCTGACGGCTGACCATGAGACCTATAGAGGTCGAGCCATTAGCTACGTACTAAGTAGCAGTAGACCTCTTTGTGAGAGTTCGTCCAGGGTAGTGCCACCAAACCTATTTCCGCCAAGCAGTAGGTAATATCAGCATTACCGTTTTCCAGTTTTGAAGGGTACAGGTACTGGTGAAATTACAGGCACATGGGACTTGTCAACTTATGTCTCAGGGTGACGGGCGCAGTGGCAGTACCACTCAGATCTTTCCGATTGCTCTGAGTGGCGCTGCAACTGTTATGGTCAGGCTTGTAGCTTACCACCAGGCTTACCACTTGTTCGTTCCGTCACTAGATATTATAAAAAAAGAAAGAATAAAACCTAAGCTTATTCTTTGGCGGAAATAGCTTCCAGTCTTCTAGTCTCTATATACTTCGACGAGGAAACCGGAAAGTTTCTTCAGTGGTTCCTGATATTTTATATTTATAATATATAGACAATATTTTGGTCCAAGATCGTACCTGAATAAGCTTTTTCAATGCTAAATCTTTAACTGGTTCAAGTTTATTGAAATCTTTAGCAATTGTATCAGTAAATACGAATAGTAAAGATCTAGGCCGGCTTTCAATTAAAGCCTTTTCAATTCCAGTCAAAGTCACTTCGGGACAATCGCCTCCTCCGCCTACATTTATGGAATCCAAAGCCTCTATGAAAGTGT
>NW_020653900.1:669119-709873 GCF_003589595.1 Hyposmocoma kahamanoa | reverse complement strand
TAGTTTTAAAGTAAATAAAAGTACCAAAAAGACAAATTATTCACATTTCAAACAGAGAACATTTTTGCATAAAATATTTTGATAGCTACAAAAATACGAAGTCAAGTAGGTAGTAACTTTAAATACGTATATATTTATTATTAAAGATGTAGTATGTACGTATATACAATATATTAAGGATTACAAATAAAACATTTTATTATGAATTTTACTATTTTATTCTAAAGGGCATCTATCCTTCTCAGTATTTTCATTGTGTGGCGTCTATCCATATAGGTAGGCATTTATCCTCAAAAAAATAGGTTTGCAAAAAATCAATTTCTTCAAAAATCAGTAAATGTTAGATCAATAAAATCAAATATCAATGTAATGTAAAAGATTAAACTAGTTATATCCATAGGAATTCTAGAGTCGGCGGACTAAAGCACATAAGTCAAAATCCAAAGTCATTCATTTAAATTAATACATCTACCGGCTTAAGCACACAAGTCAAATTCATTTGTTACTTCATGCATTTGTACCTTTATTCTAGAGGCGTCTTATTCAAATTTATCATTCTCTTCACATCTTCCAACACTATAAACAACACAAAAATATGTAATTATACATTAACAAATGAAGCACTTTTTTGAATTATGTGTTTTAGTCCGCCGACCCTAGAATTATTCGTGGTAAACTAATAATTTTTAAATTAGGAGGCCCTTTCAAAAAGTGGGGCATCTATCCCGGTTCTACCCTAATTCCACGTACTTATGAGGTCGGTTTTTTTAGTACTCTGTACTGATTAAAGCATACTGTCAAGCCTTCTAGCCTTTGGGTTAAGTATAAGTCAGGCGACCCTAAACACTGTGAGGGTGCAGTATAATAATGCATTTAGGATGTTGATGGGACTGCCGCGGCATTGTAGCGCATCAGGTCACAGAGGCGCGCACTTGGTTTTCATGCCATCATTAGAAAAAGAGTAGCTTCCCAGTGGCGATGTGTGCGCGGGAGCTGCAACAGCATCCTGGCCATAGTGGGAGATAGATTGTACTGTCTTATTCAAACCCACTGGATGAACCTACATATAAGAAAGCATAGTGCATGATACATTATTATTTAATTGAGTCTAGTGTTTTATTGTTCTTTATTCTAACAAAAATTCGTATCAGACTGGTATGAAAAACAAATTTATTTCTGGAATTACAAGGAAAACCATAATATCCTCGTAGGTACTAATTATTTCTTACTTTTCGACGTATTTCCTATAACGCTAATTACTGCTAAATTTGTTTTAATGCCCAAAATTGTTTTATATTTTTTTCGATAACGACAAATTTTAATGCTAATGGTATAACATTTTTAGCATCTTTCATGCATCTCAGTTGACTTAAAAATTGTAAAAAAATGACAACTAAATTTTTATTGAAAATTAAAATAAAACAAAGGTAGGTAATAATATTGTAATTGTGCGTAATAAGGAAACCACAAACTTCACAATATTTCTCTTAATTATATGTAAAATACGACTATACAAATAAAGCCTATTTAATAACAAAAAATACAATGATCCCTAAGAGTATGCGAGATGTTAAAGGAGTAGATATTTCGAGAAATTAGGATTTAGATTGGATATAATCCAAAAACTCTAATTGATTTTCTGGACATTTTATGAAATCCAGAGTTTCCGGGAAAAATGTCTACCTTTTCTCGGCTATTATATTTGGTCTTCATGAATTAATGAGAGGGTGGGAAGAAATTCTACAAGTACATTGAAAATAACCTCGTTAGAAGCTTGCCGGCTCTTTTTCCATCTACCGACCCGAGATGTCCCTATCTACCGACCCGAGAGATAGGGTTTTCCGGAAAGACTACGGGCTTGACAGCAAGACCATGGTACACCGGCCGTCAGGGTCAAGCCCTCCGCCAGTGACACGCCTTCACAGGCGTCTCTGGTGGACCCGTACTTGGTTATGGACTCGCTGGGGAGTGTGGTGAGCTGCAGAGAAGGACATATTTCTCTGCCCCAGATGCATGTGGCTGGGGCGTCTGTCTCGTGCGCAGCTAGCGCGTCTTAGTACCTAGCGGTCTAATTGAAGGCCAGAAGCGAGGAGACGCGCAGGGCATGTGAGTTGCCCTTTAAGCTGGAAGCTGTTTCCGGACATTGTCACAGGACACTACGACTGACATCTCCGGTACTAGCCCAGAGACCTATTAGAGGATAAGCTAGATATTCTCCGGTCCCTCCAGCCGCTAAGGTTACTGGGAACTGGAGCTCCTTCTCCACCACCAATGAGGAGATTTGGTAGTGAGCTTTAGAGTCGACAGCTTAGCGGTGGCGACAGCTTAGCGGTGGCAACCGCTAGTTGTACGGACAACGGCTCATCAGACAACACATTTTTGTTCAAAAATCGCCTCCATTGCAACGGAACAAGATACGTCAATGTGTAGCTTGATGTGCTGGCGTGTGTACAATGCGCAACGGGAAGTGAGCGTGCCTACAGCACCGGTACCTATCTGGAGAGTAAGGAGTTTACCGTATGTGCACCCGGGGTGTCTCACCTGAGACACCAGCCTCTCGAGAACAGGATGAAGTCAATATAATAATAATAATAACGCACACAGTCAAGTGACAGAGGTCTGTGACAATCCTGTACACTGGCTGATCTGGGGTCAGAACCTGAACTTGCAAGGTTCCTGTGCGCGGACTGGGACAACGGTGAGGGACACTATAATCAAAACTAACGTAGAAATATATGGGGCTGCCCTTTTTCCATGAATGGTATTCCCTAAACCTTCTAAAGCTTTTGTTGTCCTTGTCATGAGGCTTCTGGTTTCTTCTGAAAGGCTCCCAATTGGCTCTATTGCATTGTTGGCGATTATACCGGCTCTTGTGATACCATACGTTGGTACTTCTGTGCTGTTTCGAAGGCATAATGTTTTAATTTAGTAATATCTTTGTACCTCATATATTTTTTTGCTTGAAAAATCACAAACCTACACACTCGATCTTCCAATCCAGTAATTGCTTCTATTCTATCGGAATACCTACTCGAAGAACTTTTGTACTGTTCCCGTCATTAGTCGTTCCTGCAACTTGTTTTACTATGTCTATTAAAAGAGTGAGCCTATTCTTAAACACGTCCTCGATATTTTTTCATTACTTTTGATTTCCTTTTGCTCATTTCGTTCCACAGCCCAGTTACACAATACGTAAAAGTAATTCCATGGAAATACGGACGTGTGTAAAAATTTTAAAGGATTTTTTGTGAATTTCTCATAAACTATCAATATTTTCATGTTTCATATTTTAATATAAATTATAATGATTTTTATCTTTAATTAGGCCATACATTGTATTTCAGTATATCCAATCACCAATGAGTAATATTATATTTTTAATTTAGTTTCTAATCGCTCCTGTAAAGTAACACTTTTTCCTTTTCACGTTTATTCGGTGGGTTATGTCGATAAGTTAATATGAGCGGCGCCCTAATTAAGAGCCACGTCCACGACCTTGACGCAGGGTCCATGAAATCGAGTAGTGTAATTAATAAACGTTTTATGAACTTATACATAAGTCGGCTGAATTAGGGACTAACTCCCTAACCATTTGTTACAACTTCCTAAGATAGTGTAAGAGCGCGTTCCTATTATGTCGTAAGATTTTAATTATCGTTGAACGACGACGTGTTTAGCCTATTCCCATATCACGACTATCTGTCGTGACTGTGTTGTGGACGTTTATTTTATCGTTGAACAACTGTTGTGTCTAGCTGTTCCCACAAGATCGTGACGACTATTTATCTGTTCATGGCAGCCGCCTTGTAGTTTGCACGACAGAAGCAATTGTTTGAAGCTGCGATTATCTGTCGTCACATTTTTATTGTGACATTTTATTTATCATCTGACGTCTGTCGTTCTAACTCTTCCCATTGTCACGACAGTCGTAACGTCAAAAAAGTCGAACGGCAGTTAATCGTGTTGTTCTATGAGTGAACAACTTTGTTTAAATATACAAGTCACGACGCTTTAAACTGCACGACTATATGTCGTCACGACGTAATGGGACGACGCGCCCTTAGGGTCCCTTGGAAAGCAATAATAATAAATAATAATAAAATAAATATGTTTATTTCTCACCACAAAATACAAAACAATATACCTACATCTTGCTCACACGCACGCACGGGCGTGTGGACGCACACGTGCGTGCGTGTGTGCCAGTACGTGCGTGCGTGCGCGCTTGTGTGCGCTTGTGTGTGTGCGTGTGTGTGTGTGTGTGTGTGTGTGTGCCTGCGTGTGCGTGTGTGTGGGTGTGGGTGTGTGTGGGGGGGTGTGGGTGTGTGTGTGTGTGAGTGTGTGTGTGTGTGTGTGTGTGTGTGTGAACGCGTGTGTTTGCGTGTGCGTGTGAATGTTTGTATGTGGAGTTCTTAATTTGTTTGCAGTTATTCATTTGGCTTGGTCGAGCGGCAGGGACGCTGTTCAATCGTGTTTTCACACCATATAGTAATCAGTGCATATCCTCAATTTTACTATTTTATTTTTCCAAATTGATTGATTGCACACTTTCATTGTTATGCGGTATCAACCAAAGCCATTTGAGGTTGTATAGACTCTTAAGGAAGTGGTGGTACCAAGAACTATTTACGAAATAATTTGAACTATTGTGTGTTTTACAGGTTAAAAACACTTACTTGGGTCATTGAAAGTCACCAGAATAACATCTTCGATTTGAGATGAATTTTTATTCTTCACAATATCAAAAATACTTTTTACACCCTTCCTTACTTGACGTATATCATTTCTCATAGAAGAAGTGTCATCTATTACGAAGGCTAAACTGCTTTTACTATTCTGATCTATAAAATCACCATATACACTCTTGATTATTAAAAGTAATATGACCTGTCTATAGAAACATTCTACACACGACATTTTTATTCGTTGTCATCACGAGAATATTATATACTGATTAAAACTACAATTTCACTGCGTTTATATATAAAAAAAATGTTACTGGAGAATTGTGATAAGGGGTATTTTGTTATATGTCTAGAGACTTTTAGGAATGTTCACATGTGTTCATGTTATCAATGATCGCTAATATATATATATTTATTTATTTTGATATTTGATATTTATTTATTTATTAAGGATTGCCAACAAAGTTTACAACTTAACGTATACAAAACAATAAATACTTATTAATTAACATATAGTTGCAACTTCAATTATAGGCAACCACAGCAAGGAACTGCATGTATATTTAAATGTACAAAAAAAATGTCTACCGATAAAATGAAATTAAAATTAACAATAATAATAATAATTGAAATCCAATAATAAAAATAATAAATTAATTAAACCTAAGCTAAAGCTACAACATTGTTCTTTCCTTAAATTTATATAATGTATCACAAAATATATCAACAGTTTCATCTTCACCGGACACTCGATTATATAAACTAGATAGGCCCGAATGCTTTCCTACATTCGGTCTACACAAACGGACATGAAATAAAGGACGCGGCTGTCGAGGCGGACTCGCAAACCAAATTTATTGAGAATAGACGGACAGTCTATCATGCCGTTCATAATTTTATGTAAGAAACATAAGCCTAAAGTATTTCTTCTACCATTCAAAGTTTGCATGCCAAAGTGCTCAAGTCGGGCACTGTAACAGTTTACGTCATGAGGCGGCCTGAAGCGGTACGCCAGGTGTCGTAGAAACCTTCTTTGGACTCTTTCAATTCTCTCAACATGGAGTCGATATGTCGGGGACCACACAATGCTACAGTACTCAAGCTTACTTCTGACATAGGCATTAAATAGTAATAAGGTAGTGGAAACCTTCCTGAACTCCTTTCTATTTCTAAAAATAAATCCTAGTGATTTGTTAGCAGCGGCCAGCATACTGTCAATGTGAATAGAAAATTAAAGCCCGAGTCCACCACTACATCCAAGTTTCGTATCTTAGAAACTTCTTTAACAGTTTCACCTGAGATATTGTACTGGGGACTGTGAGGTTTACGTTTTAATGTGAACTTAATATGGAAGCACTTACACTGAATTCAGATACCTTTTTTTAATGTGACACTAATCAATGAGTCTATAAATATCAGCCTGCAACAAATCAGCATCATTGAGACTTTTAATAACCCGCATTATTTTAAGATCATCAGCAAACAAATAGCAGATCGAGTTCTTAAACAACCTTTCAATGTCATTAATGAATATAATGAAAAACAATGGCCCAAGGTTTGAACCTTGCGGCACTCCAGAGCATGAAATAAAAGGATTTGAACTATAACCATCAATTACAACTCTAGAACACCTGTTATTTAAATATGATTGACACCACTGAAGTAGGGAGGGACATATATATATATGAGGAACACGCCTGTCCATAACAGTTGCAATAACACTCAGAGGTTAAAATCGCAATAACGAGTTCATCCAGGGAAGTACTCCCGTACCGAGGTGAGTGGCCAGTCTTAGAATACAAGATTTATTCGCTGAAAAATGTAGTTAACAATGCAGGTCTTATAATATATCTTATTAGATTGTACATTTCTCGAATACTTGGCATGCAAATATTTTACACAATGCTTATGTCACTTTAGACATAGCATGCATTATAGTTAAATTAAAACAATATCATAAACAAACTAAAATAATTGGAATTTAACCAGAAAATAAGAAGCCAAAAATATAACATACAATAGCTAAATTTTACATTTTATGTCATCACGTAAAAAATCATAAATATTGTAATAATAGCATTGAGTAAGTAACAAATTATGCAATTTCATTTTAAATTGTCTACACTTTAATTCTATAACAGCATCCGGCTGTTTATTAAATAATTTGGATGCTAATACGAACATCGTTCTACTGTAAAATTACAAATCAGTGCGTTGTTTGGGTCGTACTCCTATTTTATTCCTTGTTTCTGGGATATCTAGTGTTGACTATATTAAAGTTGTTTAGATTTTGTTTTACATAAACACAGGCCTCGTAATTATACTTCCTTAACTGGATCCACGAGCCGGCACGGGTGGGTGAGCTGCATACACAGGTTTTTAATGTGCAGGCCTCCGGGGATCTATCGGGCGATATTGTATCACCGGGTGGGTCAACGGAGGACAGTCCCACATAACTCCGCCACGTCATCGCCCGCGGCGAGGTAAAGCATTTTCCAGTGCACAAAAAAAAATTAAGTACAGGCTCCTTACCTATTTCTACCGTTAAGCGCTAATGTGAGCATTACTGCGTTCCGGTTTTGAAGGGTGCTGGTGAAATTAGAGGCACGTGGGACTTGTTAACTTATGTCTCTAGATTACTGGAGCAGCGGCAGTGTTCCTCAGCTCTTCGCGATTTAAAACTCTGAGTGGCACTGCATCTGCTACGGACAAATATGTTGGTTACTACCAGGCGCATGTTAAAATTAAATTACTTCAAAGTTTTACTGCAACCTTTTATCAATGGGTATTTACGTCCGGGCTATCCCGTTCAGATGCCTACGTAAAGTCCGTGTGTGTCTTAGTAATAATTTATATTGCATTCTTTATCATTTACCAATTTTCCTTATATATATAATACGATAATAAAATAGGGTAAAACCGGGATAGATGCCGCAGTGGGATAGGTGCCTCGTTTTCAAAAAACCCAACTTCCCCTAATCGCAACAAAGAATAATTAGTTTAAATAAGGAGGACAGACACCACTCATCAAAGCTCCTGCAGGGCTTCGTGTGGAATAGATGCGTTTGGCTTGTGCATGCGTTTATTAGTCGCCAAAATTATTCAATCTGAACGTTGATGCCCTGATAGGTGAGCTTAGCAGCACGCATGTCGGAGCCCATCTGTCGGTGGCTTAAGAGTACTTATAGACATATGCGAATCGTATGCCCAAAATGTTGTGCTCAAAAAATAATGTGCTCAAAAGTGAATATATGGTTTTTAAGGCGGGAAGTAAGTACCCATCACATGTCCCCCCATTCGTCTTAACGGTCAACAGCTGAATAGAGTGACCTCTTTTAAATATCTTGGTCACGGTATAACAGACGATCTGCGCGATAACGCAGATATTGAGAGGGAACGTAGAGCATTAGCAATGAGAGCTAATATGATAGCGCGTAGGTTCAGTCGATGTACGGCACAGGTAAAACTGACTTTATTTAAAGCTTACTGCACATCGCTGTACACCTTTAGTTTATGGTGCAGGTACACACAAAAGTCTTTGAATGCAATGCGTGTACAGTACAACGACGCGTTCAGGGTTCTGTTGCGGCTGCCGCGACACTGTAGTGCGTCCGGGATGTTCGCGGATGCGAGTGTTGACGGCTTCGAAGCGACGTTGCGCAAGCGCTGCGCCGCGACAATGCGTAGGGTGCGCGACAGCTGCCAGAAACTCTTGACAGTTGTTGCACACAGATGGGACAGTGGACTGCTAAGGCACTGGTCCTCTCTTCATTTAAGTTTACGTACTAACATAGTCATTTAAGTTTTTGCTGTAATACTAACATTTTTTATGGATCTTATTGTAGTCCGAAATAAATGCTTTTTATTTTATTTTTATTTTTTTTATCTCCGCGACGAACACGATAAACGGTTCAAAATTTCAGACGCAAGTATTTACTGTCGCATAACTTTGTAAGTTATAATAAACTTCGTTTAAACGTTTAAACGTTTTATTTTCAGTATAACTATACACTTGTTCATTAACTGCGCACCTAGGTGTTAATAATTGCTCTTTTGTACATAGCTTAGTTATATAACAAAGGGGTGAAGTACTGAATTATATTTCAGGGGACTACAGTCGAATATTACGTAACACTTCATGATAATATTCTAGAATATTTAAATAATAAAAATTGCCATCGAAATTAGGTAGAGAAAACTAGCCTGTAAATAACCCAGATCTTTGTGATCGAAAACTCTGAGTCAGTGCAACTATCATGGATGACTCGTTCATCCCGTCACTTACTAGCATTAAAAAAAAGTTTATTTAACTAGGCGCTTCTATTACGGGTAATATTAGTCACTATTATAAGTCATAATTAAAAAGAAATTAAACATTAAAATATTCATTTATTTACTTAAAATGGTATAACCGAAAATGAAACGAAAGAGAACAAAACAGTGCAAGTTGTTAGGGTTTTCGGTTTTACGGTTTTTATCGAGCTAAGTAGTCAATTTCTTTATATGATAGCAACACAAATTTTTATGATAACACCACTGAACCAATCAGGGAAGTTGGATTGGTTGTTACAATTGGTTGACGCGTTTGGCGGGAACGAATCAGTCAAAATCAAAGTCAAAGATTTTTTATTCCATAGGTAAAATAAATTTACACTTGAAAACGTCACATTTAAGCTACTGCTCGTTCACTACGCTGACCTCCCTGAGATAAACTAACAAGAAACTCTAGGGATTGCTCTTTTCAAATAAACTTAAATGCTATGGAATACACTTTGAATAAAATTTGTGTGGATTCTGGAGCCATGTCGTCTTAAGTCGTCACTTGACTTTGACTTTGACTTTGACTTTGACACCATGGACAATATTAAGCAGGTACGACTATCATTTCGGAAATGGCGAACTGAGCTCAAGTATGTGCAACTCCGTGTACTGTTGGCACACGTGTCATGCAATCTAAGCACTTCTATTGTGTATATTGTTCTGTGCTCATAATTTTTTTTCTGTACCTATGCAATTACTTTCTTGATCGAAGATATTGAAATATGTAAAAACGTTGATTTTTTTTTCCTCAGTCTTAGATGGATGAATGAGATGTTAGGTTAGATTCGGCTGTGAAATAATACAAATATGATAGTTAAGCCTTTCGTTTAATTTAATTTCTTTATCTTTTTGGGCTACTCGTACATTATTGTGTTGTTAACAAAATCTAACCTTTGAACATTCAAATAGTGGTATTAGTTAAACCTAAATGTTATTCGAAACAATTGTTTTTTTAAACCACAACAAAGACAAAAAAAATATTTTTAGACTATTTTTTACAAAGTAAAACTAGGAAGAGCAGGTGCGTTCCTGTAAAGCAGCTTTCCATCACCGCTGTTGAAGATGCCGTGGTAGCCGAAGTTTGCTTCGAATTCTTTGATGTTGCAGCAATAAATGAACCCGTTTCTGACGTCACGCCAGGACCTTGCAACATTAACAAGTTAATAAATTAAATAAAGGCAATCAACTTCTAGAGTTACGATCGTAGGACTTTGAAACCGTTATTACCTTCCATCCATCCATTCGATTTCGTTGCAGACATCTCTGCAGCGAACATAACGCATTGCGTCAGATTCAGTCAAATAAGGGACGTTAACTTGGATGATGGCTACCGATTCTCGAGTAGCAGGGTCTTGTACCACCTTGAAATAAAAGAAACAATTAGATAAAAAGAAAGAGGAAAACCTAATGAAGTAAGCAAAGTGTAAAACATCCAACGCAGGCATAGTAGTGGTTTCACCGGCACATAAGTTCATTAATTTGTCATGATGGGAGATATTAACAAAAACCAGTACAATAATTTAGCATTAGACCTTCCATAAAAATTGAGGCACCGACTGCTGTTCTCCGTTCTGATCCACGAGACTGACAGCTTTGCCAGATATTTGCAATTGCTGTGATCTACCTGTCCAAATCTTAAGAAAACCAGGTGTGAATTTTGCCAAGTTTCTTACTAGCTCTTCTATGCTATCCCAGTTCTGAAAAAATAAGTTGTCGAAACATTGGTATTCGTTGCAATGACTTTAAACGATCGATTTATTGGCAACTGAATAAGTTACCTTGCTGTTGCATGAAGACCACTGAGGGACCACATTTAGAAGATTGTACGTAGCTCTCTGAGATAAACCAGGTAAAACATCTCGTGAATTTATCAACTGTCTTTTAGAAAAGCAACATCTGTTATCCCAAAAAGATCCAGTCCCCAAAATTTTCAATATAGCCATTTGCTTATTACAGTTGTAAATAGTTTCTAAGTCAAAAAATGTGTATTCATTCGCGTACCATTCTTCTCTTTTCAGTTTTTCGGCTGCTACGTTACGGTCAATGTTATGTTCTGCATAAATAGGCACGAAATTATCGACATCAAAGCAGACACTGTATACTTCCAAGAACTGTCCAAGTGCTTCATAACCAATTCTTAATTTTTCAGTGTTACCAGGTAGGCAACTTTCACCAGTTTTTCTTAAAATTGGTCTGTGTTCTGTCCTACATTGAAATTTTTGAAATTCGTGACTTTTGCCATTATACAAGAATTGTTTTTGCTTAAGACACCTAACCATGATGTCGTTTGTTGGGAAGTGTTGAAAACCATTGGGGCAAGATAAACGTACTGGTTGACCATTTGGTATCCTCACGTATTCGCCTACTCTTTCAAACGACGACGGCCATATCAAGCTATCAGATAGTTGTAATACCATAAGAGGCTGTTTTGCATCAAAATCATATTTAATGTTTAACATACAATCTGAAAATTACAATCATTTGTTACATTATACTGTGATCCGTCAACGATGTGGTTTGAAAGAGGATGTAGTGAGAAAAATAGAGAAGGGTATGTCGAAATGTCATGGGCACATGGAGCGAATGAATGAATGTTGATTAACGAAGGAAATATATACGGCTAACGTGGAAGGCTCTATGAAAGAGACCGTTCTCGAAGGACATTCTCAGATCAAATTGAGAGTGTTCTTAAAAAGGGTGCGTAGTGAGAAAAATAAGAGATATGAAAAATTAGACACATAGGGCGCACTATAAGTTTCTGGAACTGGCCACTTACATAAACAATATTTAAAGTAATTACAACATTTGAAAATGGAACTCTTTGGCTGTAGAATACAGTTTGTTGCATCTGACTGTCACTTGTTTTTACATTGTCGCGTCATTTTAGAAATTGGTTGTCTACATCACCATGGATTTAACTCGTGAAAATTTTCGTAGTATGATTTTCTACGACTTGAAGTGTAATTTAATAGCTCAGCGGAGCTTCGCTCGGCTTCAAACTGCTTTTGGCGATGAAGCACCATGCACGACGACTATTTATAGCTGGTTTGCAGAATTCATACGCGGTCGTGTGAATCTCAGTGACAAATGACGTCAAATTTGTTGTAGGACATAGTACCTAACAGGTGACGAAACATGGATTTATAGTTACGATCGCAAAACAAAGCAGCAATCGAGCGTACGGGCCTTTCAAGGTGAGCCGAAACCAACCAAAGTGGCGCGCGTGCAAAGTGCCTCTAAGCGGATGATTGTTTCTTTTTTAATAAAACTGGACACGTGACTACTGTTGCTTTGGAGAATTATTGTACCTTGGATAGTGATTGGTACACGACCATTTGTTTGCCGGAAGTTATTGACAAACTCCGTAAAAATAACCGTAAACGCCGTATCATCATGCACCACGATAATGCCAGTTCTCACACGGCCAGACAGACAAATGAATTTTTGAAGATGAACAACGTTGACCTTATGAGCCATCCCGCGTATAGTCCCAACCTTGTGACTTTTATTTATTTCCAAAAATTAAAAAGCAGTTACGCGGTCAACGATTTTCATCACCTGAAGAGGCTGTCGAAGAGTATGAAAAATATGTTTCAGAGATTGTCACCGAGGAGTGGTGTAAATATTTTCAGAATTGGTTCATTCGTATGAAAATGTTCGTATTTAAATGTGTGCTTTCTAAGCACACATATAAAAAACAGGTACACAAAACTTTGTTTGGCACGATCAATTAGTAAATGCGCGAAGTGTCGACTATGCTTATCTACAATATAATAATTCTAAAATACAATTGCACTTTGTGCACTATATTTGTTAATAAATACATTTATCACTATATAAAGACACAAAATTTTCATATCGCATGGGACATTGCATCTTAAAACTATTAATAATATTTTAACTAATGTAGAAATGCTACTATCCATCCTCGGCGGTTGCTTACATGAAGAATGGTAGTAGAATAGGTACCCTAGTAACTTCATTTCATCATTCTGGTGACAATACGAAAGACAGTAGCTGCATTAAAAAGGTCACTTTTTTAGTAGTTTCTGCTTGGCGTAATGACAAGTTGTTTACATTAACATTACTGGGATTCTTATTTTATCTTTAAACAACAAGTGATTTTGTGATTTTGGCATCTAAAACTAGTTAGTAATATTGTTCATTCACCACTAATGTTGATGTACCTACTTTCGTTTAATATTATATAATGATATGTAAACAAGGGAAATCTGTCATTAGCTTTACTCTTAGCCTACACACTATGTAAAATATTTTATGTAAAGCCGTTGGTTTTCTTAATAAAATTAAAAAAAAAGAGAAAGTGCGTTAAGTGCGTAAACGTTAACGGAGAGTATTTTGAGAAACAATAAATTCATTTCTGACCATTTATAGCATTTTTTTTTATTCATTCCGAAAACTTATAGTGCGCCCACGTAAATGTAAGTGAGGCAAGAGAGCTTTGTCTGGATCGTGCTAAGTTGATCTATAGTGTTTGCCTACCAATGGAACCTAAGGGCGTGTATATCTTGTTACATTATGTGCATTTATAAAACATCGTAGCATATTGTGTGCAGTTACTTGTATAAATTAAGTTATACCTTTTGATGAAATTTCATATTGGCGTAATATGCTTCCATAGCTATTTTTAACCAAACATGTGTATTGGCCCATATTCGATACTTTCATATCGATAGTATAAGTCATACCTTTAAAAGGTATTTGTCCTCCACCATTCCACCAGGATACCTGGAATACAAATTACGTCAATAATATTTCTCGAAAATTAGTTTTGAGTGCTGTTGTAAATATGTGTTATTCTAAATTTCAATTTATAAAAAAAGAAAGAAAAAAAAGAAACAGGAACAGTCGTAGATAGAGTGTTTACTCGTTCATGGTGCAAATAGAAGTGAATATGCCTTGTCAACATTTCCTACAATACGCAATCCAGTGACATAGTAACATCGAGTTTATAATCAGAAATAGAGACAAAATCCAGATTTCAAATAACAAAAAAACCGTTTGGATTTGAAATCCGTTTTGGAGCTGCGATAGAGATACAGACACACAATGATACACAGACAAAAGTTAAACACTATTTTCGTCGGGGGTTAAAACGGGGGTCACAATTACAGATTTGAAGGCTACAAGTTGTATTTTGACTTTTAGAACTTTTTTCTGTTATCATTGATGTTAAAACTCAACATTAGCGCTTACGTTAAAGTTTTAAGACCCAAAATAATTCGGCATCCTGCCCCCACATTTATCTCTTAAATTCGAATTATTTGAAATTTTATCACCATAGCTAATATGGCGAGCACCTTGATGTCACATTTTTATGTCACCACGAGCGCCGCGACCAATGACTGCAAAAGATTAACTCAGTGCCAAACATGTACAAGATCACAGATGATTTTAAATCATTTTGACAGTTCTGCGCAGTAATTTTATCAACGTAAAAATTGAGCGCGATAAACGAGATAAAAAGAAATAATAAAAACAAACAAACTGATTCACATAAATTATTGGAAAAGGTGAGGAGAACATTTTTAATACAGTTCAATACAAGAGAGTAATGAGAAATACGTAAATAATTACTAATACAATGTAAAATATTATGTAAAAACCCGACAAACTAAACAGAAATCCGACATTTTTCATTTGTCGGTTTCGCGACAATAATTAAACGACAAAGATATACGCAATTTCATATCGTTGACCTTGTTCTTCAAAATGTGCAATAATATTCATTACCAGTAAGAAAACTTAGCTTTATCACCTGAAAAAAATATTATCATGGGGAGGCTTATCACACTTACAGGTCACATGCTATGGCCACTCGTACTATAATTTGAATTCGGATAAGTTTATTTGTTACGATACCAAGTGTCGAGACCTTAGAGGGTGAAAAAAAAAATATGGAAGGGACGGACAAGCCGGGCCTGTCACCCTGAGACGTAAATTAACAAATCCCATGAGCCTGTAAACTCAGCAGCAGCACCATTACTCCTCAAACCCAGAACTCAGCAATGCTCACATACTGCTTGGCGGCAGAAATAGATAAGGTGGCAGTACTTCCCTGGACGAACTCTTTCATAAGGAGCTACTGTTGCTATACGCCTGTTTGTTATTAAAACTTGAACTGGCAATTTGAAGGATGTCCTCAATCTGGTTGACATATGTATATACCCCGAGAATGACCTTTCTCCATTTTTTTTACAAATTAAGTTAAATTCTTCCTTTTAAATTTAAAAAATGATTCTACCGACGTCTACTAGCTTACCGCGCCAGACGCTATACCAACTAAGACACGGAACGAACAAGCGGACCTCACGAATTTTTCTATGTGCTTGCGTCGTATCTTTGTATTTGGTTTTTCAACTACTTTTTAGCCGTAGCGCCATCTATGAGAAATCTATGATATTTCGTATTAAATTCTTCTTACCTGTGGTTCAGGGTTTCCTTCAACATTACAATCCATAACAGCAGTAAAACCGTCTAAAAACTCAATATGTTTGTCTGCAGGATTTAAGAATCTCGGTTTAGAGCCAACCGTGACTTGTACGTTTGCGTTACGTGCTTTCTCAAACGTGCTCACCCGGCAAGTGTAAATACCAGAGTCTGTAGTTTGCACGTTCTCCAAACGAAGTTCGCCTTTTGCTATCAATCTACCATCCTGCAAATTTTCGAAAGATCTTTTTAGACGTTTGATAACTTCTATTCTGATATACAGGGTAGTGATGCAACGGAAGTGTCATGACGGAAACAGATTTCTAAAGTAAGTCTTAGCAGAAACGGAAGCGAATGCTGAAGCAAAAGTGTAAATACTATAAAGATCTCAACGAAATAGTTCCATGCAGGGCTTGTTTTGGCTTCATATTTAATCTTACCTGCTAAAAGACGCACGCTCCAACGCTAAGTGACATGGGCGCCTGAGATCCGTGTTGAACGTTGTAAACTTCCGATTGTAAGGTTGTTATAAAGGTTGCGGAAACGGAAACAGACGCAAAAAAGCGTGCGGTACTTAAGCAGAAGCAGAGGTCTGTCGCATCACTAATACAGGGTGTAATCATTAAGTGTAATCAGGCGATTGTTCCGTAAATATGTATAAGAGATATCAAAAACCTTCAAACAGATATCGAAAGTACGTTACCTAACGAGTAAAACGGCATCGATAAATTTTTATAAATTAAACTAAAAATATCCAAATTTTTACTTTAAACACTCCCTTATACATTTAAAATGACATATGTAGAGAGGATTTAGATATTACTTAAAAATAAACATCACTTTGTTTTTATTCAATTAAAATATGGTTTTATTACTTCTTTAACAGCAGTTTGATTATCTGTAAATTTATTGTTACCACTTAAAAGTAGGTCAACCAAGCCTCTCTACTAATATCATATCACGAATGTGTGCGTCCGTACACGGCTCGCGACGAACGGGCGCGCACATATACAATCCACGCCGCTACGTTTGTATAGAGTTACCATACTTGTCTTATTACACTATGGTAATGATTTATAAACATTATCATACAAACCTTGAACCAATTCAAGGAGTCAATTTTTGTATGAGGAATATTGCATTCGATGTCGCTCGAGTGACCCTCTTCAATTAATGTTTTTGATTTAGGAATATCAGGTCTAGGATAAGCTGTGAAACAAACGATTACTATTATTTCGGGGAAGGCAACGGAAGAGATATCAGAAGAAATTATTAAGGACATTTTTCCCAGAAGGAGTAAGTTCTCTGACTTCGATGGACGAACTTATTTTGTTAATTTCAGGAAAAACATTGAGCGGGAAGGAAAAATAACTCAGACTTACATAAGATTTCGTTAATTAAGCAACTAAATTCTTAACTTATTGATCCACCGAATTCAAATACCACTGAAATCAGAATAATTTAGCAAAAGACAATAAAAAACATACAATAACGCACACACTCAACATAGCCCCGCACCAGGGAAACTCTGTGTCGCGGGTGTCATGGACACCTACATAGACAACCACAAATCTACATAAACATTTACTAATATGACTAACTATTAAATCTAGCTTTAAAACTAAAATTTTTATTTTTATTTGTAAACAGACCAGAACAACGCAAAGAAATTTCAACTTAAGACTGTTAATTAAAATCAGTTTTCAGTTTGCCTGGTCAACCTTTTTTCAGTCACACAAAGTATTTCTGTACCTCTTTTAAAAAAAAATTAGAACGCAATCCCTACGGATTCGAACCCAAAATCTAAAATTGGATACAAAAGCTATCATTTTTGTTGGAAATTGCGAGATTAATACCTTACATTACTTTTTAAACATGACAAGGTACTTCATGCAACTTCAAAATTATTCCTTCCGCTTTTTCGTTAAACCTTTCAAATATAATTGGATCGCTTTTTATCTTTGCTTTTCTAACACGTTCCTTCATCTTCTTTTTGTTTTCTGTTTTGATTTTCCTTATTCATTTTCACCGATAGCAAGTACTAATATAAAATTGTGAAAATCAATAATATTAACTAAACATTTATATGAAAAAACTTACAAAATTCTTGTTTTTCGAAGAAAATCTGGTTCGAAGGCAGTTTTTTCTGATTTCGGGGGAAGCTTTTCTCAATTCGGTGGCATAAAATCCACCGAAACCAAGGCCGCGGGATTCAGAAAATATAACTATTTTTGATATTACTCGTAAAAGACAATACTTGTAAAATCAATAAATTGTTATTATATTCTATTTGTTACAACATATATTATAAAAAATATTACATAACCATAAAATTTAGTTTTTGAAATATCGTATACACCGAATTCAAATTTCAACCTGGACCAAATCCACCTAATTAGATATTTACACGCAAAAAGTCCTAAAATTGGCAATAAATGTTATCTTCTGTTTAAAGGTAAAACCTCATAAGTGACATTTTCTACAAAAAGTCTTTATATAGCTTTGGTAAGAAAATCCACTATCCTTCTGCAGGTGAAACTCAATAACAAAAAAGCTATAAACTCAATAAGTGGTTTTATTTGCAGAAAGATGGTGATGTTCTCTCAACAGGTACACAATTTGGAGAATTTTTGTGGATTTCTGGAATGTCACTTTTAAGCAGACGTTATACACTCCATTTTTTGTAGATTTTTGTTTTGAGAAATAAGTGGAGTTTAGTTCATGGACACAGAAAATTACGACTTTGGAGAAATGCCCTTAACAGCTTCTTACTTCAGTTATCCATAAAGTCCAAGTCACATAATCTTTATTTCATAGGTAAGCAAATTACACTTGTAATCGTCATACTGATTAAACTCATTCGTAAGGCAGATTCCCCTGAGAAGAATGAGCAAGAAACTCTAGGAGTTGCTCTTTGTAAATATACATTTATCATTACAATATGTAATTTAAACATTCTAGATCAAAACTACCTGCATGCGCTAAACGGGTCACTATCACCGATTTTGAAGCTGTATAATAATCTTTAGTAAAAGTTTTTGTTTCACTATAGTTTTCAACATAATTATAGAACTGTTTACATTGCCTGTTAAATGAATGTGAGACTGTATGAAGACGACTGTCAAGACAGGATTGTTTTTATTCCACTGTTAATTTTACGTCCGTCAGTTTTTCATAAAAAAAAAAATTAGTATTTTTCGTAACATAAATAAATAAATCTTTGAATTAATAATTATAAATAACATTTTCATAAATGTAAATGTAACTGACGTTACGTACGACGTGAGTTTGTTAATCTCTTTAAACTTATCTCTCAACGACACTCTGGGACCCAGATTGTAAATTGCCCTAACCGCACGTTTCTGCAAGACAAAAATTCTTTTAATATCGGCGGCATTACTCCAAGTGAAATGCCATTTATTATAATACGTAATTGCTGATTCCTCAAATAAATAAATGATAAATTCTTCTTCTTAAACCATACGCCATCTTATAGCCTTGACTATCTAATTACAGCCCTTGAATTATACAGGGTCATCATAGTAAAATACCAACAACAACAGGACTATATTACTAACATCATATCTGCCCATGACTTTTAATAATTCGTCTGATTTTACTTCCATATGAAAATAAAAATATTTAAATAGATCGCTCTAAACAGTAACAAAAAAAAGCGCTAGTGTCTTATGCTCTAAGGCTAGAGTAAATACCAGTCCGATGCAAAACGCAGGAGCAGGGGTCTAGCGGGACGCTTGCACGTTTGAACTTGCTAGCTTACTACCAAGCACAGATCTGTCAAAAGTGTCAAATAATCCAAAAAAAAGAAAAAAGACGCTAATCGTGTACCATAATATATACTATAACGGGACAGTTGCTTCAGCTATGCCAAGCACAAGTCCGGTCGTATATGGAGTGCTGCTGTCCCTTATGCCATGGTTCTGCTAAATACCAACTGGACACCTTGAACTCGCCAAGAGGTGACTCGGTAACAGTAGAGACACCGTCGTAAAGTCGCCTGCTTATCGGTATTTTATAGGGACTATTCTATCGGGGGACTAGGCGTAGGCTGGGGCTTCACCCCTATGTTGTGGATATTCCAAGGATTCGGACGAAATATTTCGCTTCCATATTTATAAGGCGAACGGCTATGGAGTGGAATTCCCTGCCTGCAAACTTGTTCCCTGAACATAGACGAGAGTGAATAGGCATTATTTAGGTGTGCATGCTCCACCGTCGACCACATCGTCACTTTCCATCAGGTGAGATAGAGGTCAAATGCGCGCTTATTTTTTTATAAAAAAAAATAAAAACGTTTGTTTCCAAGATTCATAACACGAGTTTAAATAAATGAAACCTTCCTTTTATTGTGTTGACATCAGTATTTAACAAATGGCCCTGATAATATATTGTCCACTGTGTCCATGATTTATAATCCCATTGTCCATCATCTTATCAACTGATTTGACCAGTCTACTCCCTTTTTCCTTCGTAATCAAGTAACCAAAAAAAAAATATAAATGAGAATACTTTACGTTCAATATCAATATGAATCTTTTCTCTGTCAACTCCTAGTGAATTCTGTGCTTGACATATATACTCTCCCCCTGAATCTTTTCCAACATTTTTGATAATTAACGTGCCATCGTTATCAATATCGTACCATTCAGAACCTGAAACATAAATTTAAGTAAATTTCGTGAATACTTTTTTATTATACCAAGTATTATTTAGGCATATGATATCAATCGAAGGACAAACGTACACACGTAAAGGTACGCCACGTCTGACCTTAACAATAGCAGTACTACTCGGAAATTCCACTTTAAATCCTAAATCATAAAGTCCAGAGTGTTAGTAGCAGTAGAGCTTGTAAAAGAGTTCGTCCATGAAACTCTTGCCATCTGACCTGTTTCTGTTGTCAAGTAGTAATAGAAACATTACTGTGTTTCGGTTTTGAATGAGACTTGTCAACTATGTCTCAGGGTGACTGGTGCATTGGCAGTGTCGATCAGTCTTTGCGATATAAAACTCTGATTGGTGCTGCAACTGTCATGGATGGGCGTGTCGCTTACAACCGGGTGCACGACTTGTCAGTTCCGTCACTTGATATCATAAAAAAGTCTCATGTACCTAAAGTTTCACCAGCACTCTTACCCTTCAAAGTCGAAACGCAGTAATGCTCACATTAAAGCAGTGCAGAAATAAGTACAATAACTGTAGTTTCCTGGGCAGACTTGTTCTCTAGGAGTTCTACAGCTACTGCTACTCTAATAATTTCATTATGACGCTACCACAATGCTAGTTGTTTTTAATTATTTTTCACTGCTTCACTCAAAGTCAAAGTCAAAGATTATTTATTCCATAGGTAAAATAAATTTACACTTGAAAACGTCACATTTAAGCTACTGCTACTACGCTGACCTCACTGAGAAGAACGAGCAAGAAACTCTAGGGATTGCTCTTTTCAAATAAACTTAAATGCTATGGAATACACTTTGAATCAAATTTGTGTGGATTCTGGAGCCGTGTCGTCTTTCCACACATCTTTATCTAACACGTAGTCTTCAATTTTGTAATATGATTTTTCGATCAAAATATTTTTAATGTAGTTTTTAAACTTAGGAAATGATAAACTTAATATATGCTCCGGAATCTTATTGTAAAAACGTATACAGTACACTCATTGCTAAGCCCTTCAATAATAGTACGGTGCTGGAAGTAGGAATAATCTTACCAGCAGGAATTGTACCGCTTTCCTCTTGAATCCAGATGATGTCAGGTTTCGGATTCCCTGTAGCTTGACATCGAACTCTAAGCACTTTGTCTCCAACAACTGCTTTCAAGGTTTTCTCTGGATATATGTTTTGTATTTGTGGAGGTGCTAAAATAGAATAGCTCTACGTTAATGTTCCCACATTATTTTTGGTATTCAACGTATGTGCTGAATACGGACGTGTGGTTTTAAAAAAACTATTTGCAATAGCTGGCTATTGTCACTAGTACACACAACTAGTATACAAAGGTGGGTGTAACAGAAATATGTAATCATACGAAATAAAACTTTTTTTTTTCGGATATTGTTTTTTCGAACAAACCAACGTTTCGGGATCTTCACAGATCCCATAGTCGCAACTGAATGTTTTTTTTTCCAGTTTTTCTTTCTTTCTGCTATGTTGGAATGGAAATTCCAAGTCGTAAAACTTTGGTCAACCATGGCAATATGCGTTGCAAATTTCTATTTCGAGGTCGTATAATAATTTAAATCAAGAATTAGGCTATCAGCGAAAAATGGTGTAACCCAAATTAATTTTATTTTCTACAATGTTACTTTTAACGATATTAAAGTACATACTTACTTATTTTATATTTGGATGCTATTTTCATGTATAAAAATATTTTATAATAATATTTTTTGTGTATATTATGCAATTACTCTAACATTAGTGAATAAATTTCGATAATTCCATTTCGATAATGGTACCTTAGTAATGGTCCCATTAAAATTTGAAGTAATTATTCCACCTCTACGAGTGGCAAATTAGGAGATGAAGAAGGTTTATTAAAATTCACCCACTGTCACCAATTTAAATAAAACTTGGCACAAGATGTAATAATTAAATTTTTATTGAATTGATATTCAATTATTTTTTGTGAAATTACTCCACTAGTTTGTTATAATTATTAATACAAAGATCGAACACTCAGAAAAAATTCCTTCGATCCGACATCTCTCGCCAGGACTGGTAGCTGTAAAGGTACTAACTGGGTGATAAATCTGTCATAGATTTCTCATAGATGGCGCTACGACTGAAAAGTCGTTGAAAGACCTAGTACAAAGACACGACGCAAGCACATAGAAAAATTCGTGAGGTCCGTTGGTTCGTTCCGTGGCTTAGTTGGTATAGCGTCTGCCACGGTATGCAAGAAGACGTCGGTTCGAATCCGACCGGATCGAAGGAATTTTTTCTGAGTGTTTTTTCTGAGTGTTCGATCTTTGTATTAATAATTATAACAAGATGTAATTTCAAAAATGAAACACAGCGATTTATTATGCAATCCTTGAAGTCGATATTTTTAAATAAAAATGTTACAATCAGTATTTTAAAAATTACACACAAGGCCGAAATCTTGTAACGATTGGGTACTTTAATACGACCTTACCATTACTTCCAGTATTAGGCACCTAGATTTAAGAAAACGCCATTTTATGTACCTACATTTCTTCCATTTTTTATTTTAATCTTTGTTTCTTTTCCTAAAATGTTTCAAACCTAAATAACCTACCAAGAACTTTTACTTCGTAAGTGATTGTTTTATTGCCACCAATGTTTTTTGCTTCGCAGGCATAGTATCCTTCTTTGTCAAGTTGCACTGTTTGTAATGACAAAGAGCCTGACGGGTCTCGTGTTCTGAAATCACATACATCAATTTAGTTAATAAAACATTGAACTACTTACTTTTAAACACTAGAAAGGAAGTAAAGTAAGTTAAAATCCTTAAGCTCAGTTGGGAGAGCCAAAGCGTCAGCCACGGTATGCTGAAGGCGCTGGTTTGAATCGAAGGATTTTTTCTTAGTGTTCGGCCTCTGTATTAATAATTATAGAAAGGAAAATATAGCTATGCCATTTCACATCGTGTTCGTGTTGTCAGTAGACAAAAAAGTAAATTGGAATGTTTTCTTTGCAAAATTAAAAATAAGGTATTTAATTAATAACTATTGTAACTATAGTGAAAAAATAGGGTGGTTTGCATCAATATTAGACATAACTGGTTGAAGACTGTACCACCTCAATCAACCGTGATCATGAGACCTGTAAAGGGCCCGAAACGTCGGTTTGTTGGAAAAAACAAATATACGCGATTTAAATCCGGAAAAATAGTTTCATTTCTTATGTGTAACAATAGCGAAAACCTAAGAATTCGATAAAAAAGTGGCTTTTAAAATTGCTCAACATGTCCAAATGTGATCGTCAGAACTTATGTTTGTAGCACTTTTTTTAAATTATATTCGTGTCGTGATACTTAAGAATTCAGAAAAATTAAAAACTGCTTACTTCAGCTTACGTGGTAGTATTGACGAGTTAGAGCTGTAGAATATCCATGTTATTTTTGGCTTCGGGAATCCATTTACCACACAAGGAAGTTTGACGTTCTTGCCTATTAGGACATTAAGTCGGCTCTCTGCAGGAGATTCGATTTGTGGTGGTACTGTTGACAGAAACAAATCGTTGTTTATATCTTAACTTGTAAATGGAATAATATTGAAATAGGAAATGGGATATCAAAAGATCATTACCAACTTGTATCGTTCTAAATGTACATTACATACAATTCTTTTCCTTCTCGAAACCCATTTATTCCAGCTACTATTTGCCTTTATTTAATATAATATCATATACATTGACCTAATCCCAAAGTAAGTAACTAAAGCACTTATATTATGGAAATCGGAAACAAAGACGGTACCACAAACACCCAGACCCGAGATCGGACGGTGATCGAATTCGAGACCTCAGAGGGGTGTCATTTTTAATTTTGAATAACACTATTTCGAGTCGACAGTATTTCGACTACACATTAATTAGACGGAATACTACTTCGACAAAACACATGCTCGACAGATCATTAGTACGACAGCCCGCTGCTTCGACAACACAAATATTTGATAGATCACTACACCGACAGAAAACTACTTCGACAACACATGTACTCAACAGATCACTATTCCGACAGAACATGAAATTGACAAATAACTGCGTAACTAGTTTTTTTTAAATATATAATAGACACGCTTGGCCACAATCTCACTTGATGTTAAGCGACGATGTGACCGACGATGGGACTCGTTTGCCTAAATAGAGAGAAAATAGAGATTATATACAAATAGAACATTCCATTCCTTTGCCGAACGCATCAGAAAGGAGGAAGCAAAGCGCTTAGTGCGAATAGGTGGAATATCAACAATATAAGAATGGAGTGCTCCGGACCTTCTAGTCCACCGAAGGAGGTACGGTGAGGGTGAACTAAATTGAAAAGTTCCTGCGCACACTACCCGAAATGTATCCGATTAGAAAACCGACAAGCAGGCTACTTTTCTGCGATGGTCGAGAAGTAGTCTCTCAGTATAACAAATATTTATATTAAATATTTCGTGTTCTATCGGAATAGTGACCTGTCGAATACATGTGTTGTCGATATAGTTTTCTGTCAGTGTAGTGACCTATCGAATGTTTGTGATATCGAAGCAGTGTTATCGAAATAGTGGTATTCGAAATTAAGAATGACATCTACCTTGGAGATGTGGTGCGCAAGCCACTCGACCACGGAAATCATCTAAACACGCCTGACCTTTATAAAGACACTATTGTAAATTAACATGCAATTTTTAAAAACAAGTATCATTAATCTTGAAAACAAACAATTATACTCACTAATAACCTGCACTAGAGTGGTTGCATTTGCTGTACCATGAGGGTTAGTAGCTTGGCACCTGTAGGTGCCGCTATCCGTTAATTTTACTCTAAAACTATAACAAAGGATACATAAAAAAAAACTTCAAAGGCGTTCCTCAAGGACCGACACTGAAACCTAATTTTGTTAATAAGCATACAATTTTTGTTGATTGCTATAACTCTAAATAGAATATACTATGAGAAATATACCGTAGACTTTTCAATAGTAAAATAAAATTGCATTTCAACTCACTTTAAACTATGAGATTTGTGAACCTTGAAGCGTTCTTCATCAATTTCAGTGTCATTGATAAACCACTTAACTTCAGGGGCAGGTTCACCTACCACTCTGCAAGGGATTCTTATTTTATCACCTTCCCAAGGTTTTATTTCTGGTTTACCTTTTCTTATGACAGGTGGATCTGAAAATACATTTTTAACTCTAGATAAGTAAAATATGGTAACCCAATGTTAACTGAATCTTTTAAAGACTAATTTTCTTACTAATATGAAGTTTTTGGAGTATCACAATGGTTTACTATCATGATATTCAATTATTTTTTTACGAAATTACTCATTACTTTGTTATAATTGTTAATACAAAGATAATTGAATATCATGGTAGTAAAATATTGTGATACTCAACAAACTTCATATTACAATTATTAAAGCGATATCTCTAGTCAGCCGCTGGTAGCTGTAAAGTTACCCGGCTGAGTGAAGAAAAACTTTCATAGATTTCTCACAGCTTAAAAAACAAAAACAAAGATCTGCAAGAAGCACAGAAAAATTCATTAGGCCTGCTAGTACGTTCCGTAGCTTTTTTTTATAATATCAAGTGAAGGGACGAACTTGTCGGTAGTAATTGGCATGCTGAAGACGCTGCTTCGAATCCCGGATCGAATGAATTTTTCCTCTGTGTTCGATCTTTGTATTAATTATTCTCTTACTCTAGTAACACTAAGTAACTACCTAATTGCACACAATCGTTTTATATTCCATCGAATCGCATTGCATGAGCAACTGACCACGTAACATACTTTAGAGCTCAGTGTTTACCATGGATATTATTCCTTAGACCGCTTGGGGTGGCCGCAGTGGAAGTAATAATAATAATAATAATAATAACGTACACACTCAACGTAATAAGTGAAGTAAAGGCTACAAAATACAGACAATGGTTATGAAATTTATACAAAAGATTTCTTAATAAAGGAATTTAAAAGATGCCATAGACGTCTGCTTCCGCATCCGATATCCGAATCAATCGACGCAGAGTTCCTGCGAATGCGGATGTTTTGCAGGTCACGACAAGATCGTTAGGAGCAGGCGCTACTTGAGCGCGTGCCGAGTACTAGTGCTAGATAGCCAAACAGGCATCGAGAATTCGGCCGCGTGCACTGCAGGCAACCACCTGTTTGTTTTGTAAACAAAAATTATTTTTCGAGTTCTTAGGTTTTCGCGATTGTTATACATAGGAATGAAACTATTTTTCCGGATTTAAATCTGCAGTCTGCAGTCTGCAGTCTGCGAGCATGTCATGGATAAACCTACACATTCAATGAAGTTTGACAAACCCCAGGTCCTTGCAAAAGAAGTCCGTTATCTGCCCAGGATGCTGCGAGAGGCCATTGAAATTAAAAAACATCCTAATTTCAACAGGGAAGATGGTTTCTCCGTACCACCAGTTTGGGATCCAGTATTTCCTCTAATGAAAAATCCCAAACAGACATAAGACTGCAGTACTAATTAATATGTTTTAATTTATTCTAATTTCTATTAATAATTAATAATAAATTAAACTTAATAAAAAAAAAATTCATTCAATAAAATAATTTGTAAAACTTAATGTAGCGTAAATTGGAATGTTTTCTTTGTAAAATTAAAAATAAGGTATTTAATTAATAACTATTGTAACTATAGTGAAAAAATAGGGTGGTTTGCATCAATATTAGACATAACTGGTTGAAGACTGTACCACCTCAGTCAACCGTGACCATGGGACCTGTAAAGGGCCCGAAACGTCGGTTTGTTTGAAAAAACAAATATACGCGATTTAAATCCGGAAAAATAGTTTCATTCCTAAAAATTATTTTATTGTTTATTTCATTCAAGATAGGCCAGCGCTATTAAGCCTTCTGTCTTTCGTCTCTTATTATCTTTTACTTTTTTCACACATCCGCATTTCGTCGCCTTGCTTTCTCAGACTCGTATCTTAAAGCACAAAGTTACTGTAATGAAAAAAATGATTGTATATACAAATTTTGCAGGCTGATTTCACACAATATTTGCTTCATATTCACTCACTGGTTTTTCACATCCAAATTAACACCCTTGATAAGGAATTTAAAATAAATAGAAAGTTTTGCCATCCTAGATAATCACTCTTTATAAGATACGAACAAAGTAAGGCGACGATTGGCATCTTCAGATTTCGACGATGGAAAGACGGAAGGCGACGTATGACCCAGTGTTTTTGACGATGTGCATTAAAGGGACCTATTATCATTATCAAAGCATCAAAAAAGCTATTTTTTTAACGCATACATTCAACCCTGGACACCCTGTGTCTCGGGTGTCATGGACACACACATAGACAAACACAAATGACACCCAAACTCATGAGAGAAATAAATGTAGGTCATACAAATATTTCTCCCGAGCCGGGAATCGAACCTAGGACCTCTGCGTGGCAGTTCGACATGGTAGCCGTTCGGCCACCGAGGCAGTTAATTGAGTACAGCCTGTAGAAGCTGGGGTTATAAACTTGATATAGGTTATGTTTATAACATTGTGCTGTATTTCGCTTCAGATGTATGTTCGTAATAGTAGAAAACAACAAGTTTTTCGTTTCAAATTCTTAGGTCTTCGCGATTGTTACACATAGGAAATGAAACTATTTTTCCGGATTTAAATCGCGTATATTTGTCAACAGTCAACCGTGACCATGGGGCCTGTAAAAGGCCCGAAACGTCGGTTTGTTTGAAAAAACAAATATACGCGATTGAAACCCGGAAAAATAGTTTCATTTCCTAAGATTTTCGTTTTTTCATATGCAAGAATGTAGAATAGAGTAGCTATATCTCTGAAACTTCACTGTTGTGGCTGTGGTATTTACATAATCTCGCAAATCTACACATTCGTAAGTTCTTTGTCATCAATTTGTAGAATTTCGGTTGAAATATTGAGATGTATGCATACATATATGTCTTGTTTGCGCTGCGACGCGATCATCGCGTGTGCCGGCAGTAAACGGACCGTGTTATCTAACTGGCGTTTCATTGCTAACCTAAAGTTACAAACATTTTAATTATGCTATTAATTTCAAACGTAATGTTCTCTTTTTCGTTTTAAAATATTTCCCGTACTAATACGGTTCATTTTGCTAGAGACACTATCTTTATTTCAGATTCGTATACGCGTTCTATTTAGTTCAGTTGATATATAAAAAAATTTTTGGTATATGTAAAGTACCTATTGAATATATACAGCGCATTGACTTAAAAAGCGGTAATAAAATTTCGAGGTAAGTTTGTGTTTTTCTTCTATCGTGAAATCATTTCGTGTCTTCACACCGTATACTAATCAGTTGCATATCCTTAATTTTATAATATTTTTGTTTTCCAAAGTGATTGTTTCAACACTTTCACTGAAGCCATTTGAGGTTGTATCGACTTTTAAGAAGTAAAACCTGAAAATACGTTTATTTTTCATGTTTTTATGTTAAAACCAATTAGATATTGATAACCGAGAAACAAAAATCGTGTTACATTATGTAATATTATAATTAATTTTTTTTAAACCCTGAAAAAGTGAAAATTCTATGCGTATACTTACAATCCACAATAACATCCGTATAATGATAATCATCACCTACATCATTATGAGCTTCACAGCGGTACGTGCCTGACGTTTCTGTCGTGACACTGTTGAGAGTTATGTGATCTTCTCCTGATGCGTCGATTTCTTCAGATCCTTGAGGTGTTTGGAAGAACCAACGCATTGTAGGTTTTGGTTTACCTTGAAGCAATCTGGGTGAGACATGAGGACAAAAGAAGTTGTACAAATTCAAATTCAAATTCAAAATAATCTTTATTTCATAGGTAAGCATTATTACACTTGAAATCGTCACAATAGTTAAACTCTACCTCTCATTCGTAAGGCAGATTCCCCTGAGAAGAATGAGCAAGAAACTCTAGGGGTTACTCTTTGTAAATAACATTTACAATATTTTTTTTTATTTGAAACATCAGAAATCGAGACTACCTCCATGAGCTAAACGGCTTACTACCACGGATTTTTGTCATCCAAGTACGCAGAAGTTGTATAATAACCTTTAGTATAAAGTTTTTGTTTCACTATAGTTTTAAACCTCGTGAAAGGCAAATTTTGTATATCAACCGGAATCTTGTTATAGAAGCGTATACATTGTATTAGCGTATATAGTCTTGATGTATCACCCTGACAAGACTTAACATGCCTTCAAAGAGTAGGTATTAGAAGTTCTCACACATGATGGTTGCCTCACGACGTTACGTGTATAGCATATAGTGTTGTTATGTGTATAGCAACACTCAGTTTTTTTAATTAGTTCTATTGTATATAATGATGTGTAACGTTTTTTTACTTCCAAATAAAAACCTAAAATCGTTTTTAACTTACCTGCATTCTATATCAACATTAGCTCCCTCTAGTGTTCGAATTTCATTTATATTTTTTTCTATCTTAGGTTGTTCTAAAAACAGTAAAGTTGTTAATAACTTAAAAAAATACATGGTCATTTTTAATTAACTCAAAAACATCTTAACACAAAACCTACAACTACAACGTCAAAAGTCCTTACCAACTAATCATCGAAATTAAGAACAACTTGCGTAAATTTTACAAAAGCCGTAATAAAAAACTCCTTGTATTAATGAAATGTCATGTTAAAATGGTTTTTGAGCTAATTAAAATTAATCCTGCTTACAGGATGGTGTTCTTCATATGAGTTAATCATATTCACCAATATGAATACCTTTTACAAGGGAAACTACTCCGGAATCACGAGTAAAAAAAACAGCTGTTCCATGATACATTTTTAATACCAACTCTACTCAAATGTATTAAGCTGGTGATTTCTTTGGGCTCTACGTTAAAAATGGGTGTACCGCAGGGCTCAATATTTGGACCTTACTTATTTCTCATTTATGTTAATGATCTACCATTCTATCCTTGATTTTTAAAACAGACAGACATGACGTTAACATGTTAATATTAACGAAACCCTCTCAATGGTAGTTTATTGGTTTAATGCTAACAATTTATTGTTCAATGCCACGAAGACAAAGTGTGTTAAATTTGAATTACGTAATGTAAAATTGACTAGTCGACAAGATATTGATTTAAATAATCGGTATAGCAACAAATGATCTCTCGATATAATGATTATTTAATAAAATTTCAAATTATATAATTACTCACGGGATAGCAACGAAAGGTATAATTTCTTTGTGTATAATAAAGATTCAGTGTAACAAACGTTATGTATAATGATTAAATATTATAATTAATTTATTGTTTCAATTTTACCAGTAATGTATTAAGCACAAATACATTGCCATCACTTGGTCTTTATTGTACTAGAATATATCATAATATCTTTAAACCATAAATCCTTTAGGTGTTAAGTGTTAATATGTTATTAGTTGTTTGCATGTTTCTCTTCTTTCACGTAATTATTCTTAGTTAGTACTTTAAAATTGTGCTATATAAAACGGGACCCAAGTATTGCATATCAGCTTTCACTTTCTTAAATAAGTTATATCATTCAATAAACATACCTACTCCAGATACACCAACATAAAATTTAAAAGCACGTTTCTCACGTAAATTTGTCACAACACACATATAGCGTCCGGAATGTTCAATTTTCATCCTGTTAATAATTAGCTCTGAGCTGTCAGGTGATAGCTTAATGTTTTCGTCTGTTCTAAGATATTGGCCATTTTTTAGCCATTTGATATCCGCTGTTGGTCTAGCGTCCACCTTGCATACAAATTTTGCTGATGTGTCAATTTCAATTTCTTCACCTGGAGGATTGAAAGATGAATTACCATATTAAATTACCCTAATAGTCATCTAGGCAATTCCAGCAAACATATAATCCTACCCTTGGTATATAAAGCCTTAGTTGGGGTCTTACGTCAAAAAGTGCTTTTAACACGTGAACTACATGCAACAGATTACGTAAAGTCGATGCTATAAGATACCCGAATCTCTAGAAGGCCTTTTGGTTCTGTGAGGCATCTTACGCATTCACCAGAAAAGTAAAATGAGTTCACGGCTTACGGCTTAGATTGAATTGACTTAACACTCGGATAGCTCAGAATCAAAGGGTAGTTTATAGGGTCCAGGCATCTTAGAGGATCAACTGTACATGTGCAATTTTATAACTCTCCCATTTAAGCATTTGGTTCATTAAATCTCTTTCTTGAAAACTTATAATTTTACAGATATGGCCTTATTAAATGTATTATAGTTATTATTACTTTTTGGTGCCTCCAAAACATCTAAGTAGAAAGCCCTGGTAGTTTCAACAACGATGTCTTTTTTATCTTGACCGTTATCATTTTCTGCTTTGCATGTGTATGTTTTATTCTCCTTCACGCTGTCGATGGCTAGAACGCTTAAGTAGTCATTTGGAATTCCTATTATCTGCAATACAAAAATTAGGAGCTTTTTCTCTTTCTTCAATCGTTCCTTTAATACTTAAATTAAATATATGTAATCCATTTTTATTCTGTCTTCATTTTGCTGACACCATTTTAAATTACTTCTAAAAATGTTACGTGATTCGACCATTTTCTCGTGTACCACACCTGACGGTGGACTACCGCAGAGTAATAAAAATGGAAGTAAATTAATTTGCTACTCCGCGAACCCAGTGAAGGTTAAATCGTGCAAAATAGCCCAAAGAGATGGTTCTTTTGCCGAGAGTCGAGCAATCAACAGCTCCTGAGGATGCCTCGTGGAGAGGCAAAACACGTGTCGGGTATATTTTTGGTGATAGTTTGTGACTATAGTTGCGCTTGTGTCATTTATTTTATTAATTTTATGCGGAGGGAGGGTGAGACTATTTCCTGTCTTTTGAGTACGATGATGAGGATTCTTACATTACCAATTTATTTAGTCATTTACAAAGTGTGTCCTTTAACCATTCGTTTTACCTTGTAATGTACAACTATAGTAAATTAATGCTGAAGTGAAGCAACAACTGAAAACTAAGGTTATTACAGGAAAATCTAATTTAATCATAATAAATACCATAAACAATGTGTGTCCTTCTATATGTCTATGTGCTCTGTTTGATTGTTATTAACCCTTAAACTGGGGATATTACTTCAAAGAATAATGAATTATTAACAATACACTACGACCTCTCCTAACTTATAATATACCGTCTACTTAATGATTACTCACAGTTAAATCAGCTGGGAGCGAATTTCCATCGTTATCCTCCCATACAACTACAGGCTTAGGATACGCTGTTATACTACATCTTAATTCCAAAGGGTTATCATACTCGACCGTTACTTTAGATTCTCCGACAATCGCAACTGTTGGTGGTATGTTGACGCGATCCACTGTAATACAAGTAAAATAATTCAATCAAATTATTTATTATCAGTTACTTAAGCGGACTGTATTTTTTTGCTTTTATGCAGGCGCAATTTTTGACAGCGATCTCAAATTGCAGTTTTCCGGAAACACAGATGTCAATAGTATATTCCACTCCTTTGCCGTACGCAATAAAGAGGAAGCAAAGCGCTTCGTGCGAATGGATGGTATAACAACGATATTAAATTACCAAAATAGCATCTTTAATAGACATTTGCGATTCGAAGAAGATTTCTTAACTTCCTAAATGTGTTGTCGCCCACAGGATCGAATATCTTCGATCGCCTACCTGGACCTCTCAACATGAAGACGTGCTACTGATTTGAAGAAAAATAGGATAATAATGTTATACCACTCTAACGAGTTTGAAAATTGTAGCGTTATCAGCAATTTCAAACATTCTAGCGACCATCGCCTGGTCTGAGCAACACTAATTACTAGGAGTAATCTAACGACAACAAACTTTGTTTTAAAACCACACAAATTTCTGAATCATGAAAGTGCATAAAAGGACAAAATATGGATATAAAGGAGTAAATATGACATTCCATCAAACAATTTTATATTATTATGATAATATTAAAAATAGTATTGTGCAATGCTCCAGCCAAGCAAGAATATCTAAGAAAATTCTGAAAAATCAAGCAATAATCACAGAAGTAATCAAAGAACTAATAGACCAAAGACATACACTCAGAAACAAAACGAATAAATCAAAGCAAGAAGAAGACAACTTAGCAAATTATGTGAAAAGCGTAAACCTGGAAGGACCACACAAAAGATGGAGTGATGACATCGTAAGAGTAGCAGGCCAAGTATGGAGTAGAGTCGCTAGAGACTGAGGAAACTGGAAGGGGCTGGATGGGGTTTTTGCCGATGAAAAAGCGGACGTTATAATAGAACAGTGGTAAAAATAAATATCTATAAATAATATTTTAGCTATTTCTTATTTAAAAAGGAAAACACAAATACATACTTAAAATTAAAATAAATAGTAATTGTATTATAGAATAAGGCTAATATTTAAGGTTTTACTGTTATTTATGGTCAGCTATTATGCATGGCTTTCCTATTTGTTATTGTACCGTCAAATGCTGTAAGCGTTCCTTTTTTATGAAAAAAGTGACGATGGAAAATGCACATGTAAATAATGCCTATTTACTCTCCCGTTGAAATACCCCAAGGTATTCCACCCCAATGCCTTAAGCCAAATAAATGTGGAGGAGTAACGCTTTGAGCTAAACTTGGGTATATCTACAACATAGAGGTGGAACCCTAGTCTACGTCTTGTCCCCCGATTATGGAATAATTTTATGTAGTTCCGTTGCACACTCTCCGTGATATATCCTACAGAATACGGATAAGCAGGCAACTTTATGGCGATATTCATGGCAGCTTCGCCTTTACTACATCCGAGTCCCCGATAAGACTCTTGGCACAATTCCTAATGGATTCCAAAGTGGTCAGTTGGTATTTATCAGATCTATCCTATAGATGGCAGCAGTATTCTATACACGACCGTACTTGAGCTACAGTTCCAACTATCCCGGTGTGAAGTAACGCCTTACGCTGGAAAGGATACCAAGATTCTTGGTTGCATTCGTGGCCATGGATTCAATATACCTGCCGAAGTTTAAACTAGAAGACAGGTTCATTCCAAGTAGCTAGAGACGATCAGTTATCGGTGTCGCGAAAAATCTAAATCAGTTGAAAGGGACTTCGTATTGTGGAGAAAATACAAGCTTGCTTTTTGTTAGTGTAAAATTTGACAAGAATGGCACCGCCTCAATCTGAAACTACCTTATACCATAGACTCTTGATATGACTGAATTACGTCACCACTGGCTTTTGCGTTGGGTTAATCAACAACCATCTATCAACAACTGTCCTGTCATCAGCATATACAAAGATGCTTGGAATTAACATATCCTTCAAATTTACTGTACAGAATTCCCAACCAAATACACACGAATATACAAGTAAATAAACGTGTCAATTACCTATTATCTGTGGTTCTGTAGGCGTCAAGCTAATTCTCGTTATCGATGTTTTGGTCTCAGAGTCATAACCTTTTATCTGGAACAAGATTGATATGTTAAGACTGAGTAAAATGCACGTATATAGTAGGCAAAGACTATAGAACTTCACACTATCAATCAATCCTTTCCAAAATTTTGTGAACAGGAAATTAGGTGAAATAGATGTCGACATCATCTTGTATCCAAGCTATTTTATTTCATTATTATTAGAATTATTATCTTGTCCACTGCAAATAATAAATTTACAATGATTTTTGTAACTTAATCAATTTTATGGGGGGCACGGAAGGAGCCTCCCCACCAGACGTACCGATATTTTCCTGTGCATCTGGCCCATCCAAGACAACTAGATTGGCAAATCTATTCACACCGTGATGACAAGCTTTAAATTGTATGCTAACGATACTATAAGAAGAAGAATCAAACGTATGAACCAACACATCATTAGTAATAGCAGCTGTTGAAAATTCAAAAATTTTGATCCGAAACTTACCGCAATTCTGAATGCAGTGTTTGGGAATTTCAGTTTGTCCGTAACATAAAATTGATTTTTCTTGTCAGCTGTTACGTTAAATGGCACTTCCGTAACAATATTGTCATCCATATTTCGAATTTGCAGAGTTTCGAGAACTACATCGTCGGATTCATCAGTCGTCAGCTTAATGGCAACAAAAGATTTTGTGTCTAGAAAAACAAATTAGTTTAAACATAATAAGAAACGCAATACAAAGGCTTAATTGAAAATAATCGTGGTAGCCTATTGATTTGGCCAATCGCCTCTCAAGCAGAGACTGCCGTCGGTTCGAATCTAGGCTCGAACTTCTGAGTTTCGTATCTTATCTTAATTTGAAATTGACCATGAGCTTTTCGGTGAAGGAAAACACCGTGGTGAAACCTGTACATTGAGGAAGGTTCACAACCCTCGGAAAGCCTGTGAAGTTCCCAACCCACATTGGGCCAGCGCGCCGGACTATGGCCCAAACCCTCGCCTAAGAGAAGACTCGTGCCCAGCAGTGGGACATATAAAACGGTTGATGATGATGATTTTTGTCCTCTTTTTAGTAATTTGTCGAGATCCATAATGTTTGCTTACCCGTTTCGATTTGGAACACAGGCATCTCCAGTATGTTTTTAAGTAAATGGACTTGTTTTTAACCACCACCTAGCCCTGAAGCAAAAGTAGGATCTACGATGGAACGAGCTCGCATAGAAGATGCCTTTTCAGTCGCACCTTAAAGAGACTTTTTGGAGTTGTATGTGCTCGAAAACACAGTCGAAGGCAGGGAATTCCATTCCTGGGTTGTACGCATAGTAAAAGAGAGAGAGAGAGAGAGAGAGAGAACGAAAGGCGCTTAGTACGCCTGAAGGGAATATCGACTAAGTAAGGATGATATCCCGCCGGTAAAAGGGGGCGGGCGAGATGGGTTGATGGAGCTCACAGGCACACAATATAATCAAGTCTAAACAATGATTGCCTGAAATTAAATTTTGCCATTTTTGTAATGTCAGTCAATCATTAGAGAACCAAATTCAATCTCTTTGTAATAGTCAAAAATCTAAGTTACATTTATGCAATTTTCAGTTAGGCATATAAATAATAATTATTGTAATTATTATTCCCTTTATCGCGAATGCATGTAACGTACTTTAATTCTGCAGCCATTAATATAATTTGATATGATTTTTCATGTTCTATGTTATGATGTGAACAACTAATTTATGTTAAAATTATAACTTATGTCCATAAGACCATACTGGTCTAAAATATAAACACGTCTTTCAATGTAGATAACCTTACCTATTTCTGCCACTAAGCAGTAATGTGAGCATTACTGCGTTCCGGGTTTGAAGGTTAAGGGGTTGGTGAAATTACAGGATCATCATATGTCTCACGGCGCGGTAGCAGTACCCCTCAGATCTTTGTGATTTAAAGCTCTAAGTGCCGCTGTAACTGCTATGGACAAACGTGTCGCTCATCATCAGGCGCACGACTTGTTCGTCCCGTCACTTATCGGTATCTTATAATATATATAATAATCAAGTGCATAGAGATTAATATTACCTGGCAAAGGTTTAGTAGCAGTACTTGAAATTGTTGAAGGTACGATTGGAGCAAATCCATATACAAAATGAAGAGTGGTACGTCCAGTGACCACAACTGAAGTTCGTGTTTGGCTGTTTACTTCTGCATTATAGACTCCTGGCTTTACTTCAGTTACTTTCACCACCTTAAAGTATACAGATATTTAAGTTCAAACAACAAAAGTCGTATTACAGATTTATGCCACTGTCCAACATTCTGGCTCATTCTCGGTTAGGGATTTGACACGACCTACAAGATTTTAATAACTTTCCCTAATATTAGTGAACTAAAAATTATTCTCATCTCGCTCATTTACGTCTCCTTTCGTAATTCCACAGAATATATCACGTAGAGTGTGCGAGGGAATTGCACGATTCATTCCGCCTTCCCCTTTCCATCATCGGGGGACCAGACGTAACTGGAGTTCCACCCTTAATTTGTGGATATTTCAAGAATTCGCACGAAACGTTTCGCTTCCACGTTTATGTGGCGAACGGTTATGGAGTAGAATTCCCTGCCTGCAGACTTGTTCCCTGAACGGTATAACTTGGGTCTTTTCATGATGAATATAGGCATTATTTAGGTGTGTACACTCCATCGTCGACTTCATCATCACCTTCCATCAGGTGAGATGGAAGTTTTAGAAACTTATCTGTGTGGTCCAATTAACCACCCGGATTTAATGTGCTCACTATGGAGATTCCAGATAAAGTCAAAACTCTATTATAATTTAGTTGTCACACTTTTATTGTTCACTGCCAAATAGTATACGGTACAAAACAATTAGAAGATTTACACGGATTTACTCGGAACTACTTATGGCGAGGAATATTGCTGGAATCGTTCGGACCGGGCGCGCGACAGGCGATGACTGACTGCGCACACGCGGAGGGCTGAAAACGTAACGTCAGCACATGTGTCCCTACAATATTCCTCCCCTACAACCTTATTTTGAAAAAAATACAAGTACCAAAAACAAAAATTACATTGCAATTTCAAATGCGATTATAAATAAACGCTAGTCAGCATAACGTGCCAGTCTAGCAAGTTGCAACACACATGTCGACTCATCCGTAGAACAAAGATCTATGTGCAAGACTACTTGTTCTCAGGACATAGCACATTTCGTTCGTTCCTTCTTCGCTGTGGATGTCAGATCGACCGTTGTTCGATTTTATATTTCCGAAACGAAATAAGGTATATAGATTCTCAAAACACATTCACAAGGCTTAAGTTTGAATAACGAAATTATTCTCGTAAACGTACTTATTCTCTTTTCGCTATATAATCACATCGGACTCTGTTCTTCGGATGAGTCGATGTATCAACTTACAATTTTGTAAACAACTGGTGCTTAGCACTTTTGTTAATCTTAAACATGAATATTAATTTACATTACTTTAACCGATTACGCAGGTCCGGTTATGAAGAGTACAATAATAATTTACATTACGTTACTTTACTTTTGTGTTATTGGTAAGTACACTTATACACTTAACAAAACTTATTACTAGACTTACTTACGTGGGTACGCGCAGCTACGAAACTTACATTTATGTAAAATACACTTATTACGAAATACCATGAAACACTTTTACGCTTCCACTACCTACTAGTAGTGCACTTGAGTTGGGACTGTTTGGGCCGCGATCGTCTGTCGGGCCTGTCCTGCTTCGACAGATGCTACTAAATCTTTAATTACTATTTTCTTAGCTGTTCTTCCACAACGTTTAAACATTATAAGTACACAACCAGTAGAATCATAGTAATGATACCTATTGTGATTACTGAGAACATTTCTAATTTTCTTTCGATCTGAGCAGTAGCTTCATTTGCTCCATTTTGAGCAATAATGACTTGTTCGGTTTTGCTCTGTGTTTTACCCATTGTAAAAATATATACGAGATAACTGTATGTACTCGATAAATAAAAGATTAATAATGACTTTTGTATTCAGTGAGATTTACTACAAGACTTTGCTTACGCTATTAAAACCTAGATACAAGAGGAATTTCACAACTTCATATGCAACATTGCTCTTTTGATACATTTTACTCTACTGATCTAATTATTATCCTAAGTTGCATGTTAGAAGAACTACGTACAGTCGGTAACAAAATGGATTCAGCATTTTGTTCAGAATACGTGTCGTAGTACCTAACTTATTGTCTACTGTTATCTAGTGTCTAATTTAATTAATATCTAACTAATGTGTACCTACCTTCTATTACGGGGTGTGACAACTATATCTATATTAAGAACTGTATCTATTCTAATCTATTACTTAAAAAAATAAAGTGTACCAACTACCTATCTATCTATGTTAATCTATTTGTCTAAGATTCTAAAGCAAATTTAATGTAACGTGTATTTGGCTTAACTATACGTCCACTGCGTGTAACGATTTGCTTACACGGAGCTTCTGCTCTGGTGGTCTCGTTTCCGTTGTCACGTTTCAATGCAGGTGACTTCTGCGAAACTTGTTTACTGTTACAAATATTGTGCTGTTCATTTTCTTATAACACGTAGGCGGGCTTAAGCCTGTTCATCAAAAAAAGTTTGCGATCACTTCGAAAAACTGAAATCTTTTTTGTTACTGTGGATTATATTATGATTTTTTCTTCTTTTTAGATTCTTTATTTAAAAATAAATTAGAACATAAAACAATGACCCCGTTCAATTGTTTTTTCATGTAAAAAGGCTTTCAGTCCTAGCTTACGCTCATTCAGAAATCTGATTTAGTCAATTATAAGCGATTCAAGATATTTTTCGCGGAAAGTTGTGATTGAAAAAATGCCAAGAGGATTATCAGAGGTTTTACGAGCTAGAATAGTAACTTTGAGGGAAGAAGGATACACCACGAGAGTAATAGCACGCAGACTTGCTATATCCCAATCCTGTGTCGTGGCTACGTTGCAGAGGTATCACGGAATGGGGAATTTAGCTGACCGACCCCGCAGCGGTCGCCCAACTGTTTTGACAGCTGCCCAAAAGCGCTATATTAGATTGCTGGCATCCCGTGTTCCAACAATCAACGCCACTAAAATAAAAGCAGAAGTCAGGGCCGCCTCTGGGCTTGAAGTTAGCACGCAGACCGTTCGCAATTGCTTGCACCAGGCTGGATTACGAGCACGGAGGTCTTGGCGAGCTCCGCTCAATTCCCGGCAACGTCAACAACGAAGATTGCAGTGGGCTAGACTTCGGCAAAATGAAGAAGGTGAGGACGAAAACATTAGGCAAAACTGTCTCTTCGTTGACGAATCCCGAATCAGCACTCATCCAGATAACCGACGTGTCCGTGTCTGGAGAAGACCAGGCGACCGTGAAAGACAAAGAACTGCCACTGGAACAGTTCAGCAAGGCGGAAAATCGGAGTCTTTTTGGGGTGGCATTATGATTGGAGCTAGAACGCCTTTGACCCCTTATCGGGGCTTCATGACAGCAGACATGTACAAAGCAGTTGCTATTGATGATATCGTCAGACCATTCCGAGTAAACCATGGGCACCAATTTGTACTGGTCGATGATAATGCGCCCGCACATCGAGCTCAACGAGTCAATGGTGCTCTTCAAGAATACGATATCACACGATTAGACTGGCCTGCCGGCTCGCCCGACTTAAACCCAATAGAGCGCGCGTGGGATGCTCTTAAACGAGCAGTATGGAACCGTGAGCCACGTCCCCAGACAGTTCCAGAGCTCAGGGAAGCCGCTATTGAAGAATGGGATAGGTTACCCCAGGAAATGCTGGATAACTTGATCCTCAGCATGCCCAGGAGGATCTTCGCATGTATTCGAGCCAGGGGAGGAGTTATTTTATATTGAATTCACACCTTTTAATAATAAATTGTTGTTTAAGTTTAATTAAACAGTCTTTTTCTTTCTATGAAATTTCTATCACTATTACATTATGATTAATGGCTCAATTTTTTAAAATAAATAATAAAAAATAGTTTTATATTTTAATTTCAAACAGGGTATTCCTATTTAAAGAAAGCATACAACATAGATTTTTTCTTGATAAAGTTAAATTCAAAGAATTATAGGAGCTTATGCTATTGAT
>NW_020653900.1:641215-669019 GCF_003589595.1 Hyposmocoma kahamanoa | reverse complement strand
CTTATGCTATTGATCGCAAACTTTTTTTGATGTGTGTATGAGCCTGCCTATAGGGCAATTGCACTAGATAAACTTTTGTACCTCTTTCAAGTACACGATACGGACCATCGTATGGTGGTTTTAAAGGTTTACGAACTGTGTCATCTCTTACAAAAACAAAATCGCAATCTTTTAAATCAGGATGTACGAAAAATTTTGTATTACTGTTATGTGCCTTGTTGACTGAATTAAGATTTTGTAACGCTTTACTAATTTTCTCTACAGTACTAAAGAGGTCGATAGGAGTAATTTCTTTTGAAACTTCGAAAAAATTGCCGGCATACGTAAGGTTCGCCCAAAGGTTAATTCGCTAGCAGAAATACCACTATCACTACGACAAGCATTTCTTAAACCTAATAAGACTGTAGGTAATTCTTATAACCATGTCGTATTGTTTACGCAACGAGCCGAAAGGGCCGCTTTCAATGAGCGGTGCCAGCGTTCGACTAAACCATTACTTTCTGGATGATAGGGTGTTGTACGAATTTTGTTTATTCCCATGATTTTCATCAGACTACTGAATAAATTGCTTTCAAATTGTCTACCTTGATTGCTAATTAACCAAACTGGACATCCATAATGTGTGATCCAGTGCTCATAAATTACTTTTGCAACTGTGTCTGCTGTTACTTCAGCAATGAGAATAGCTTCTGGCCATCGGGTATTTCTATCTAACATTGTTACCAAGTACTTATATCCTTGTGGAGATGTCGGTAGTGGACCGACTATATCCACATGGATATGCTCGAAACGATTTACTGCATGAAACTGACCTAAAGGTGAAACTGTGTGCCTGTTTACTTTAGAACGTTGACACTGTGCACAGATTTTTGCCCACAAACCAATATCTTTATTCATATTAGGCCAGTTACCTGGTCTACTCGACGTCTTCTCAGGTCTACTAACAATTTGTAGTACGCTAAGAAGTCTGCACCCAAAATTAGTTGTGTTACATCGGCTACGATAAAGTTCCAACGAAATTGTCTACGTAAATTTAAGTCAAGCACTAATGTTTTGATTCCGTATGTCTTAATTTCACTTCCGTTTGCCGCAAACTACCGGTAGCACTGATACGTTGGCACCCGTATCTATTAAAAAACGAAGTCCACTGGTACGATCTGCGATGCAAAGACGGTGATTAGATAACACGGAGCCGGCTGCCGCCACAACTCGGTCCGTGCGATCTAGTTTTCCGCCTTGTCTTTCCAAGCGCAGGGCTGCTCGCACTTCTATGCTCTATTACGCAATTTGTAATGACAATAGCATAACCAATCTGGAGAGGTTTCTGCAGTATGGTGTCGTCGTTGCGTCGCCGGGCGCCGTGTCCCGTATCTTCTACGAGACGTTGAACAGTTTCGCCTACCGAAATTACGGTTTCTGGATCTGCTACGTTTGAGGTGTTGTACTTCCGCTGACAACTTTGCTATTTCGGCAACCATGCAAGCAACATCGCTGGTTGTAGCACTCGTACTTGGTTGCGGTTGATGCACTTCTGCAACCTGATTTAAACGCATTGCTTCTCCTACTTTATCTGCTACGTGTGCTAGCTGGTCTATATTTTTTGTGTCTGCAACAGCAAGTACAGCTCGGACGGTCGCAGGCAGGTGGCCTTGCCATAGAACACTCAAGGTATCTAATGGGAATTTGTTTCGCGCGAGGTCCTTCATGCAGTGAAGTAGCTGTGAGGGTTTTTGATCTCCTAATTCCATCTCGTTGTCGCGTGTTACTATCTTGGTACTTTGCTAATAATTTGTCTCTTAATGCTGTAAATTTGTTTGTACCAGGTGGTGGTTCTAGAAATTCTTAGAGCTTGTCGATTGCGTCTTTATTTAATTTCGAAACAACTAGATCGAATTTTGCGTCGTCGCTCAACTTTTGTGGTGCTAAAACTGCTTCCGTTCTAATGAACCACAGTCTAGGTTGATCTGTCCAAAAATAGGTATTCCCGAAGATACTGTGACTGCCATCAGGTCGTCGATCGCTTGTGATCGTGGTGGTGGATTCGGCGGTGAAGTTGCCATTGTGCAATATTAATTTTACGTGAAGAGCTTCAAGAAGTTTTTCATGAAGAAAAATAAATAAAACAAGCCAAGTCTTGATGGTCACGTTGTGAATTCGGAATTATAGTCTAGTGTCAACTGTTAGTTTCGCCAAGGAGCATATAGATGGTGCTATCATAATTATACGAAATAAACATCGCGTATTTTTATTTAACGAGATATTATTTCCTATGTGCTGTTAAATAAAAAATAAACAAAATATTGAAAAGATATATGTAAATATATAAGTTCAACATGACTTTTAATCATTACAAATCAATATTAAGACAATAAAACTGAAAATAATATTGTTTCCATTGCATCCATGTAACTATTTTAAGATTGCTAAATTTGACATAAGAACAATATTACTTTAATGTTAAGTCGCGTCATAGTACGAACTGAGTGAATGAATAGTCACAAAGCTGCCAATAAAACACCATAGTTGTAACATTATAATAAGCTTACTTTAAGCGCGTCATGGTACGAAAAATCAATGTAAGGTTAAAGTAATATTGTTTTAAGAGGATGTGGTAGGCCCCCAGGACGAACTATTTTACAAGAAACTCTTCTGCTACTATATTACTGCGGCTACGTTCAAACACAGACTCGTACAAATTACAGGCAAAACGAGTTCATATGGCGTGGATGCAATAATTTTAACATCCTTTGTAATTTTGATCCGGATCTTTTCAATACGATAATACAAGTGGTATTATGACAAGAAGAGTACTAAGAGGACACTTCTTTGACTCGTACTGAGGCGTACAACAGCGGTTGTGTTTTTGTGTAATAAGTTACATAAATTGTGCACTCCTGAAGGAGACTGACCCAGATGACGTGCTTAGAATCGTGGCAAAGGAGCTGCACAAGCTGCCCCCGACGCGTTCGACCACGTCTAATATAGTATCATTTCCAATATATACCAATAACAAAAACTTAAGAACTTGAAACATTTTGAATCTTTTACTCAGCACTTACAGCAATAGTAGACGTCCGAGTGATGTCCTCTGTGGCGGCAGTTTTACCATCAGGTCCAGTTACAGTCACACTTGGATCTCTTCCAGCTACCGATATGACTAGTTCTTTCATTTTGCTATCAACTTCGTACTGCAAAGATAAAACAGAGTCTCATAATCTTAGGTCAGTATTAATAAACAGCCATAAAGTCCAGTTGTTGTTGTTATCGTACCGATGGCATATACCACAATCATTGTAAAAGATTTGCAAATCGGCGTACTAGGTGCGCCAAACGTACAGAAAAGGAATGCTACGCCGTGCGGAGAGGCTTCTTTTGTGTACCTCGGTAAGGTCTGGTAAGCAAAGGCGTAATTTGGTGGTTGCCCGATGGACACAAAATACCACAGGACTCAACGTGCCTCAGAACCAACCGAGCGAATTATATAGGGTGGCCGCAGTGGAGGTGAAGTAAAAATGAGAAAAGTTATTAAACTTATATTAACCACTATAGATTTCTAAACTAAAGGAATTTAATCTACGTCCGATGTTAGGAACGTTGGGCCAAAAAGTAACTTATAATTAGTACATAAAATAATATTTGTCAGCAGTCAAGTTGTAATGCACGGGGCGCATATTTCTGCTGCAAATACATGTGCGTTGACCTGCTATTACATTTCTTCGCATATCTGGATACATAACAAACGCAACATAAATTTATTTTCGACCTTGTAGTATTATAAACTCAGTCGAAATGGGTACTTCTCAAAGTGGCTCCGAAATGTTGCCTTTACGTCCAAAAAGTATCACGCCTAGAGTAGAGGCAATTTTTCCTGCTACTGGCAATTAGCTGTGAGTAACCAGAGATTTCTTTAGCTATATCCTGAAGAATTAAATATATGTGATTTATTATAATGTAATACTCAAAAACAAAACAATTTGCTTCAACAGAAATGACAATTTGAAGACCTCGGAGGCCCAACGATTCGATTCTTGGCAGGACCAATTTGGGAAATTAACTTTTCTAAATAAATTCTGGTCTGGATGTTCCGGGAAGTATCCCAGAGTAACTCCCATTGCTCTGGTACTCATAGTACAGGGAATTTCCTAGTTTGACACCAGGCAAATGGTGTTGTTGTCAAACACATTATATTAATAATATGTAGCCTATGTTATATGGTCCCACTGTTGGACATAGGCATCGAGTATATAACAAGAAATAGAGACGACATAAGGATCGCCATCCCTGGCAACTCATTAGGCAAAGAGGCTTTGTAATGACTTTTAAATATCACAAATAAGAAAGCTGAAATAATACAGCGCCAACAACTGACCTGTGTGTACGTCTCCGCATATTCCAAAAATATTCTGTATTTATTGTAATAAAGATAATATCTGCAATAATGGGGGGCTGTTCCATTCGGTGGTGTGGGAAAAACAGCAAAACATCTAATTACAAAACAAGAGGAATCACGTTTTATCGGTAATGAAATATGAAATTTTTCGATTTCCGTCCATTACAGCAAAACTCAAGTTAAAGTGGTCGATTTGATGTGAAACAATTGACAACTCAATTGTTTCGAATTCGATCTGGCCAGTCGAAACGCAGTTGTCAACGTAATGGTTTGGCAGAATAGTTTTCAAATAAATTAAATGACATTTCGTCTCTATTTCTGGTATGGACACAGGCTTCCTCTCACAATGACAAGGCTTGGACTGTAGTTTCTCCGCAGGCCTAATGCGAACTGGAAACTTCACATACATAATTAAGTTGCATTATAGACGTATGCAGGTTTCCTCGCAATATTTTCCGTCATCGAAAAGCTCATGGTAAATTTCAAATTAAATTTCGAACGTAAATTGTAGAAACTCAGAGAACCCACGAACTGTTACTCGTCCGGCAATAACTCAATTCCCGGCTTTTGTAATAATGCAGTGTTAGTAGCGATCGGTCATTATCATAAAGGGTTAAGAGAGTGTTGATGAGTATCTGTAAATACATCCTTGTAGGACGTATTTACAGATATTTTGGTGGCCCGACAGAAATGGACCTGTCAGCAAATGACAGTCTAAAAGCTTTGGTATTGTCAGCATAAAATATTTCAGATTAATATTTGATATAGGAAAAACAACCCAAAAATATCGCGAATGACGTTTTTGTTATTATGATCGCTGTGATTATGAACGGTTGACGAAGAAGGTCGAGGTCCATAAATATTTCGGTCAATTCCACCTGCAGACACGGACACTAACATTAACGTTGATAATGTTAGGAGTCTTTAAGTAACTTGCTAGGTAATTAAACTGCTAAAGATAGGACATTTGAGAAATCGCAGTACCGGTTCTAGTTTGAAAAGCGAGATGCGAGAACGTTCTCTCTCCAATAATCTAAAAAAATATTATAAATATGAAAGTAACTCTATTACGTTCTACACGCCTAAACCGCTGAATCATTTTTGATGAATTTTGATAGAGATGAATGTGACCTAGGAGAAGGACATCGGCCACTTTTTGGCACAGAAATAAATGTTAGAAGTGGTGAAAATTTTGTATGGAGAGTCATCAAAAGTATGAAGTTTCATCACCATCATTTCAGACATCCACTACTGAACACACTCGTTTTGGCATTGTTTGGGGTAAGACCTACCCCAAAGAACGCCAAAACGACCTGTCCTGTATCTGTGTCCTGTGTTTATGTGCAAAATTAATTTCGGTGAAAAAAAACCTCGTAAACACATTATTTTTACATTACCCCATTGTTAAACAGACATAACCTCCTGAATATGGATGCGCGATGTAAGCTGCACTTTGCTACTTTACTTTTCGGAGTAATAATAAATCGAGAGCCTTCATACCTATTCGAAAAGCTTACGTTTTCCCAACGAAGTATTCGCTTTGCAATTCGACTTGTGTGTCCACCGCACCGCACGGCTGCCTTTCGTGGTAGCTTCCGTTTCGCTGCCACGAAATGTTGGAACAACATTCCAGCACCATTAAGAAATTACAAATCTGTTGCATCCTTCAAATTGTCTTTTAAGAAATTTTTATTATCTAGCCATGTGTCCAACAGCACTGGCAGTCGTGCGGTGCGATTGTGACATTCCACTACTGACACTAATATCACAACCACACATACATGGTAACACAGTGATCACACAATACACGCTCACACAGACTCTACACGTACTCGCAGTTTCTCCTTTTTTGGATAACTACTACCTGTTAACTTAAACTTACCGTAAACGTATTAGGGCCAGGTGGAAAATCTTTATTGGCTATAACGGTTTTTCTGCTTTTCACCAATTCCTCGACGTATTTTAAAATCTGCAAAAGATTTAAGTTTATCTGCTGACTCAATTTGCAGCTCAGTGGGGAGAGCTGTACGGCAAAGTCGCTGTTCCGAATCCAACCGGATTGAAGGAATATTTCTTTGTCTTGTTCGACTTTTAACCGAATTCAAAATCACGTCTTTTTTTGTTGAAAAGAATTGATACCTCAGTATTGGTCCCATTTGAATTTGAAGAAAATATTCCACCTCTAAGGGTGGAAAGGTAGGGGATGAATCCGGTTTCAAGCACTTTCCATTGACCAATGGCAATAAAACTTGGCAAGTAGACGTAATTCCAATAAAAAAGCCGGTAAGCAAACTTTTGAGTACGAATTTTTTAATAAAAAAGTTGTAATTATTGTATGAATAATTATAACAAAGTAGTAGAGTATATATAGCAAACTCGTGGAGTATTTTCACAAAAAATGTATGAGTATCATGTTAGCAATAATCTCAGTACAGAATATTAAATAAACCGACCTCAAAAGTTCGTGGATATACATATATTTGCCAAGTTTTATTGAAATCGGTTACCGGAAAGTGCGCGAAACCACATTCATACCCTAGTTTACCACCCGTAGAGTTGGAATATTTTCTTCAAGTTTAAATGGGACCAATACTGTGGTACACTTTTCCTACAAAAAAAGACATAATCGGTTGACAAATATACAAAAAAAACCAGTCCAATTGAGAACCTCCTCCTTTTTTTTGAAGTCGGTGAATTATATGAATATCCTGTTAGTAAAAACACCACAAAATTCAATAAAATAAATATCGCGTATATTTATATTTTTATGTTCTTTTTTTTTCTTTTTTTTTTGTATGTATGTTACGCGATAACTCCGGTATTTGTGAACCGATTTTCATGATTCTTTTTTTGTTGGAAAGAGGGTACTTCCACAGTGGTCCCATTTCATTTTGAAGAAAATCATCCACCTCGGAGGGTGGCTGTTCACGCATAAAGATTCATTTTTATAAATAGCGCCTAACTTTAATTTAGGAGCAATTACTTTAATGGTTTATTTTGCTATTTCTCCAATTCAAGGCGTTTTTCTTGCAATATACTTTGAGTATTGTCGTAGTGAGAACCTATTTTTATTATCTCCAGTGTCAAGTCCTGTATAGTGGCGAACTAGGGGATATTTCAATAAAACTTAGCAAATAGACGTAATTCCATGTACTTTTGAGGTCGGTTTTTTTAGTACTCTGTACTGAGATTATTATAGATCCCATAGTTACGACTGACTGAGATGGTTTCAGAAGTATAATATCATTGGTTTTAGTCATAAAACAGAGCGGTATGCATTAATGTCCAATACTAACGCAAACCACCCTATTCTTGTACAGAATTATTCATCAAATTAAGTCTCGCAGGACTATATTACTAACATCATAAACAACAACGTTTGTTCCATAACTTTTCCCAAAAAACTTAAGTTTTTCTACAAAACGTGGACGATATTATAATGATAGTGAGTAAGTAAGTAACGCACACACTCAACATAGCCCCACACTTTTTTAGTAGCAGTAGTTCGTCCAGGGAAGTACTGCCACCTTACCTGTTTCTGCCGCCAAGCAGTAATATCAGCATTACTATGTTCCGGTTTTGAAGGGCTGGTGAAATTACAGGCACATGGGACTTGTCAACTTGTATCAGGGTGACGGGCGCAGTGGCAGTGCTCATCAGATCGTTGCGATTTAAAGCTCAGAGTGCTACTGCAACTGTTATGGACGGGCATGTCCCTTAACATCAGGCGTACGACTTGTTCATCCTGATATTATAACAAAAAGTACAAAAAGCAACCCCTAGAGTTTCTTGCTCATTCTTCTCAGAGGAATCTGCCTTAAGAATGAGCAGTAGAGTTTTATTAGTACGACGATTTGAGTGTAATTTGCTTACTTAGAAAAATAAAAATTTAACTTTGAGTTTGACTTAGATCTGTATTTGGTAGCAAGTTCAAACTCACAAGCATCGTCCCCGACGACCCCCAGCCCCGCTCCTGCGTTTTGCATCGGACTGGTGTTCTTTTATTACCGCACAGTGTTGTCACCGCCTATGAGCGATCTATTGAAATATTTTTATTTTTGTGCGAAAGTAAAATCTGTTCAATTATTAAGAGTCATGTAACAAAATTTGTTATTTATGATATTAGTAACACAATGTCAATATTAGTATTTTACAAACATCGAGTATATATAATTATTAATACAAAGATCGAACACTCAGAAAAAATTCCTTCGATCCGGTCGGATTCGAACCGACGTCTTATTGCATACCGTGCCAGACGCTATACCAACTAAGCCACGGAACGAACCAACGGACCTCACGAATTTTTCTATGTGCTTGCGTCGTGTCTTTGTACTTGGTCTTTGAACGACTTTTTAGTCGTAGCGCCATCTATGAGAAATCTATGACAGATTTATCACCCAGTTACTACCTTTACTGCTACCAGTCCTGGCGAGAGATGTCGCTATTCACTGTATTAATTAAATTTTTATTGAATTGATATTCAATTATTTTTTGTGAAATTACTCCACTAGTTTGTTATAATTATTAATACAAAGATCGAACACTCAGAAAAAACACTCAGAAAAAATTCAAGTATATAACCAGAAATAGAGACGAAATAAGGGCCGTTCATCCCTGGTAACTCATCAGACAAATTATATCACTTTTAAATATCAATTCTCGTTTGCGCCGAAATCACAAATTCGAAAGCGGAAATAGTACAGCGGCGCCAACAACTGACCTGTGTGTACGTCTCCGTATATTCCAAAAATATTCTGTATTTATTGCAATAAAGATAATATCTCTAACAATGGGGCTGTTTCATTCAGTGGTGTGGGAAAAACAGCAAAACTTCTAATTACGAAACAAACGGTAATTAAATATTAAATATGTAATTTTGAAATTTTTATCCATTGTAGCAAAGCTCAAGTCAAACTGATCGATTTGAAGTGAAACAATTGACGACACCCGTCAATTGTTTCGAATTCGGGCTGTCCAATCGGAGCGCAGTTGTCACAGTAATGATTTGGCAGAATAGTTTTCAAACAAATTAAATGACATTTCGTCTCTATTTCTGGTTGTATACTCGATGCCTAGTAAGGATGTCACGTTGCATCAACACGTTACAACTCGTCTGAAAAAGACCATGGTTCATTTTCATTCTGCCAGGTACCTTTACAGCTACGTGACTTTATTAACATATTTTACTGTACATTAATGTAATATATATATATTAATGTAATATTCCAGAAATAGTGATTTCTGGTATATTACATTGTTTGGTTAAAGTTGTTGCTCTTTTTAAGAAATTACCTTATGAACCTCCCCAGATTTATCTAAGTGAAAGACCTGTCCAGACGTAGCCGTGGCGAGATATTCGAACACCTTGTAATGAGGATCTTTTTCGCTGCCACACATTCCCGTTAGAACGAAGATAATCTGAAAAAGATATGAATTAACATTACCATAGTGGTGAACTAAATTAGCCTAAACGACCTTTTTAGAGAAAACCCATGTCCAGTACGAGTATGATGATGTATATCATTTTTTCTTAAAGTGGTTCCTACGCCCCCAGTGTGCGCTGAAGAGTTCGAAGGGGGCGATCCCTACTGCTCACACAATCACACAGCTACCGAAACAATGAATTTATTGCAAACCAAAAATTTCCCGATCGCATAATTTCACGAAATTCAGCCGTTAAGTGGCCAGCTCGATCATGTGATTCAACACCGCTGGATTATTTTTATGGGGTTATGTTAAAGACAGAGTCTGTACGGAGCCAATCGAATCGATTGCAGCCTTAGAACTCAAAATTCGTGAAGTGATTAACGAAATAGACCCACCATTTTGTCAAAAAGTGATTAAAAACTTTGACGAAAGAATCGACATCTGTAACTGTGGTCATGGTGGACATTTATCAGATATCATTTTTCATTAATAATTGCCAAACTGTACTTTTTTTAATACACTAAAAATTTGAATAAATAAAATAAAATTATTGTTTTATTTTGATTTACAAAACAAAGTTCTTGTTGAAAAACCCTTTATTAGCGCGATTGCAAATGCGTAATTTTAAATTGTATTTAATGGAAACTCAAAAGAGGTATGACGGTGGGGTAAAATGTTTTAATTTTTTGTTCTTTTTTGTTTTGTGTAGATTCTTAAGTGCCGCAAATGTTATAAAATATTGTAGTGTATATTTTTGTGTGTGGTAAAATGTTGTTATTGCTTATTGTGATGTTTCAAAATGTATGTTAATTGTAGTGGCGTTTATTCTATTTCATGGTGGCCATAGAATATCAGCGCCCGTCCGTTTTATTAGCAACCCGTCACATGCTAAGTATGGTGACCTTTTTGGTTCTCTGTATATTATAGTTTAAGCTTTAACCTAGTTTATTTTCTTTTTTGTAACGAGATTAAATAAATATCTTATTTCGAGTATTATACTCTTTAAAGGAAACGCGGGTTCTTGCAGAAGGTCTCGCGAGCTCGCGATGGCTATTGCCATCAATCGCGAGACACGACTTAAGATTTAAAAAAAGTTGGTTTCTTCCGTTAACATATTTAATAATAATAATTTACGGAACATGTTACATCAGCCGCGTATTTATCGCTAGATGAACTGAACAGCACTGAATCTTCACTATCCACAATCACAGCGCGAGCGAGCACGCAATGGCTCGTGCGATCTTTTAAGTAATACCGATTGGTAGGTGGAAATAGGCCAGCTAGATTTCAATACTAGTTCTCCTCGTCTCTTCTCGCCTCGCCGGTGGAAAACAACCTTAAGCGGCGTTAGGTTAGGTTAAGGTTAGCACTTAGGTACAACACCGCATTGCTCATGTGGCACTCGGTGCGTTGAAATCAAAGCGTTGCGAGGACGCAACGCACCGGCAGCGCACGTGTGGTATCACCCTTGTTCAGACAATTTACCACTAGTTTTAGCACACGGGTCGACCAAAGTGACTAACTAACTATTAAACTAACGGCTTTATTTATGTATTTCTTTCTTTCAAATGTACACAACGTGTCACATTGATAGCGTTTTATGTTAATTTTGGTTTTTGGTTGTTATTTTTGTATTATTTTCTTAATTTCTGATAATTAGGCTTTAATGCCGCTAACGCAAGATCTGTTAATTGCCGGTGTCGATTTGTACGTTATATATAACTGATATAAAGTTCATTGTGCTATTCAATTGCATTGAAAATCTCACCTGACTAAGCTTTCTCTGGGCCAAATCTTTAATTTCTTCATACTTTTCGTAATCTTTGGCACTGGCATCAGTAAATATGTATAGCAAAGATCTCGGCCGACTTTCAATTAAAGCTTTTTTAATTCCAGTCATACACATCTCAGGGCAATCGCCTCCACCGTATACATTTATGAAGTCTAAAGCATTCTTGAATCCAGCTAAGTTTTTGGTTGTAATCCTATGCTTGATAGCTGAAAAGAAAATAAATTATAGTAGTTTCTTGTCATTATTGATACAAATATCACATAAACACACAGAAAAGTTCCTTTGATCCGGCTGGACTTGAACTAGCGACTGTACGCAATATCGGAGCTACCGCTCTCCCAACTGTGCTACAGAACGAGTCAGCAGACCTCACGAATTTATGTGCTTGTTGCACATATTTTTGAGCTTTTTGCCATAGCCATCTGTAAGTAATCTATGAAAGTTTTTTCTTCATTAATCCAGCTTTACAGCTACCAGCCGCTGACAAGAGATGTCGCTTTATTAATTATAATATTTATTTTATTGAACGTAACGCCGAAAGGTTCATGATGTTTTTACTAACATATATTTCTGTGAAAATATTCCAGTATTTTGTTAGTATTATTTTTTTATTTAATTTGAAAGGTACACAAACAGAATATAATTATCACATGGTAACAGATACAATTTGATACATTTATAACCTAGACCACATTCCAAAAACAGTGTACACACCTAGATAAAATTTGTCTTAGTATTAGGTTAGTGTAAAATTACAATCTCCAAATCAAAAACGATAAAATTAATAAATAAATTTACAAAGTGATTTGTTTAAATAGTTAAAAATAATAGTGATAACAATACAACGGAACACAAAATGATCAAAAGCTAAAACTCAAGCGATAGGTACACGTAATTGTGTCTTGTATGAACTAATTTTTTATTGATAAAAAAGGATAGAAAGATTTATAGAAAAAGGTATTATTTTTATATACATTAAGATTTTTTTATTTTAGATTATCAAACACAAAGAATGCGTCCTTCGAACCAGCAATTGTACGCCAAACCGGAGCTACACTAGGGTGTTTATCGCTATTTTTATCAACAGTAACAAGAAACTGGAGATGTATTTTCATACAAAAATATTATGGCAGTGAAAACATTACCATCCAACCAATAAATATTGGATATAAACCAGAATCTGATGACATTTTTTTTATAATATCAAGTGACGTAATTGTTCGTCCCGACGAACAAGTCGTACGCCTGATGGTAAACTACAAGTCTGTCCATAACAGTTACAATGCCACTCAGAGCTTTAAATTGCAAAGATCTTAAGGGCAATACCACTGCGCCCGTCACCCTGAGACATAAGTTGACAAGTTCCATGTGCCTGTAATTTCACCAGCACCGTTACCCTGCAAAACCGGAACACATCAATGCTGACATTACTGCTTGGCGGTTCCTTGGCGGTTTCACAAGCAGCTCTAGTTCTACTAAATACATAGTGCGCCTGCGTTTTGTTAGCATTAAATTTGACAAGATTGGTATCGCCCCAATCGGAGACTGCCTCAAGTGTTAAATTCAAACGACTAACCATGGACTCTCGACAAGACTGGATTTCTTCTCCACTGACCCTTGCATTGGTCAAGTACCTGTCCACAACTGTGCTGTCATCAGCATACCCAAAGGTACCTGGACAAAGGTATCAACATATTGTTTATATGCAGCAGAAAGAGGGTTGCGTACAGTACAGAACCCTGAGGAACTCCAGCATCTATTACCCTATGTTCGGAAGAGTAGCCATCTAAGACCACTCAAATCGAACATTCACTCAAGAAATCCGAAATCCAATTGCAAAGGTCAGTGGGAAGCCCATAAAAGGGAAGCTTGCTTAAAAGGCTTGCGTGACAGACCCTGTCAAAGGCCTTAGAAATGTCTAAAGTCACTGTGATGGCTTCGCCATGGTCCTCTATAGCCTCGCTCCATAAGTGAGAGGCATACACAAGAAGATCCCCAGTAGATTGCCCTCTTCGGAATCCGTACTGGCGATCACTGAGGAGATCGTTGTCTTCAAGGTACGACAGGAGACGGTTGTTAAGTACACGTTCTACAGACTTGCAGAATATGGAAGTGACTGAGATACATCTATAGTTCACAGGGTCAGCTCTGCTTCCTTTTTTAGGCACTATTTGCACATTTGCAAGCTACCACGACCTGAGAACTACACCAGTCTCAAGCGAGAGGCGATACAGACGTGTAAATAGCTCAATAACATAAGCACATAGTTACGCAGGACTACCTATGCTCAATACCTTACTCAATACGTTATTGCATACCATAATGTTATATATTTGCAAGGTGGAAGGTAACATAAATTAAGTTCATTTTGGACCCTGTAAGGGCATAGCAAATGACAAAAATCTGAATAGATTAAATTAATTGTAACCCTATTCTATTGACTAAAGCCTTAACATTATTACAGGTACATATTGCTGATAGTGTATTTGTTGAGATTATTACATTGACTTACATATAAATGGACGACGGGTCTAATACAAAAACCACGAAAAAAAGTCCCAAGTCAACCTATTTAAACGTAGTGACATGTAAAGGAATATGAAAAAGCTAAAACGTTGAATTTAAATTGTAATGCCATCGCAGTACGGTCTAATTTTGCTTGCTTCGCTGTAAGTCGAACAAACGAAGACTAAAGCGTGAATACGATTTTAACGCCCTATAAGTTCGAACACTTTTTAGCGCGTACCCGACGTCCATATAATTGTAAGTCAATGGATTATTATTTATTTATATTAATAAGCAGTAGAGCTCCTTGTGAAAGCAGAAATGGCAGCATTACTGTGTTCCGGTTTCGAATGGTAAGTGTATTGATGAAATTACAGGCACATGGGACTTGTCAACTTACGTCTCAGGGTGACGGGCGCAGTGGCAGTGCCCCTCAGATCTTTGCAATTTAAAGCTCTGAGTGGCACTGTAATTGTCATGGACAGGCGTGTTAGCTTACCATCAGGCGCATGACTTGTACGCCCTGTCACTTGATGTTATAAAAAAATGGATTAAATATTATAATCATGACGTATGTTATTAACTGCTTACAAATTGCATTGAAATTAACGGTGTATTGACAAAATCGCTAGATTGTATACCTTCAATCGATCTTCATAAAAATCGAATAGGAATGTGCATCCCTACCAGTAACCAAGACTGATATTTAAAAACATCCAATTAAAAGGAATAAATTATTGGAAATACCAATTCATATAATAACAAAATTTTTAGGTCAAAGTTGAAAGAATTTGTTTAGCGTGAGGTTATCATTTACCGCCCGTACCAACAGCACCAAGTCTCGTTAAAAAACAGACTTAAACTTCAGTGGCACAAAGTACATTAGGCGTGTGTAGTTAAAGTAAGGGGAATCCTTACTTAGAGATAAGACCATTGTTGTAACAGACTGACACATTTTCATGACAAGTAGTTTATTGGTTTGCTGTTAATAACCTACTTCTTATTGAGAAAAAAACAAATTGTGTAAAATTTACATTACCCAATGTTAGAGAGACGGTTACAAACATTGTAGTTAGAAACGAAAAATTGAATCTTGTGGATACAGTTGTATTTCTAGGTATAACGTTAGATGCTAAATGGCAATGGGGTCCCCATATAAGTAAGTTATCAAAACGGCTCGGCTCTGCAGTGTACGTGATTAAAAAAATAAGGAAACTTTCAGACGTCGAAACCGCTAGATTGGTTTACTTCAGCTACTTTCACAGTCTAATGACATACGGCATTTTGCTTTGGGGTAATGCCGCCGATATTAATAGAATCTTTGTCCTGCAGAAACGTGCAGTTAGGGCAATTTACAATCTGGGCCCCAAAGTATCTTTGAGAGATAAGTTTAAGGAAATTAACATTCTTACACTAGCCTCACAGTACATTTATGAAAATGTAATTTATGTTAAAAGGAATAGTAATTTCTTTGTGAAAAATAGTGACTGACATAACATTAATACGAGGAATAGAAATAAACTAGCTTTTCTTGATAGTCGTCTTCACAAAGTCAAAAAATCATTTAAGGGGCAATGTATACGCTTCTATAACAAGATTCCGGTTGATATACAAAATTTGCCTTTGACGAGGTTTAAAACTATAGTGAAACAAAAACTTTATACTAAAGGTTATTATACAACTTCTGTGTACTTGGATGACAAAAATCCGTGGTAGTAACCCGTTTAGCTAATGGAGGAAGTCTCGATCTCTTATGTTTCAAATAAAAAAATATTGTAATGTTATTTACAAAGAGCAACCCCTAGAGTTTCTTGATCATTCTTCTCAGGGGAATCTGCCTTACGAATGAGCGGTAGAGTTTAACCATTGTGACGATTTCAAGTGTAATAATGCTTACCTATGAAATAAAGATTATTTTGAATTTGAATTGTATTTGAATTTGACACATTATAGTTGCTTAAAGCTATCTTTCTTTTTTGAAACATTATAAATAAGGTAAACAAAGGAATTGGGTTTGTAAACATTTTTTTTTTTCAGAAATGTATAACAAGAATTTAATGATTGTCATAATAATAATAATAACGCACACACTCAACACTAGGAAAACCCTGTGTCGCGAGTGCCAAGGACACAGAAATTACACCCAAACTCACGAGAGAAATAAATATATACCATACAAATATTTCTCCCGACCCGGGAAGCGCACCTGGGACCTCTTCTTGGCATTGGGCCACAGAGGCAGTTAATCAAGTGTCGTTTTTCTAGTTCTACATAAGCAATTAAAAAGGAATTGTGAATAGGCTTGTAGTAATTATTTGTACAGTCTTAGCGGTCGATGTCACCCTGAGCCACAAGTTGACAAGTCCCATGTGCCTGTGATTCAAAACTGGAACACAGTAATACTGACATTACTGCTTGGCGGGGGAAATAGGTAAGGTGTCAGTACTACTCCAGACGAACTCTTTCACAAGAAGCTCTACTGTTACTAAATAAATGAATGTGTGCGTCCGTACATAGTTGTTGCTGTAGCTGCGCTGTTATTGGGTACGTAGTTGTTCTTATTCTACTATGCTATTAGGCTCAACTCACACTGGCGCAAAGTCGAAGCATCGCGACGTGTCATGTTTTTCGCTTATGACATATTCATCTTTATTTGTGTTATACAAATACAAAAAGGACGCGAAGCGACGTTTCGACTCTGCGCCAGTGTGAGTTCAACTCACACTGGCGCAGACCTTTTAATCCAATATTTTTTTTTACCAATACATTATCATGTATTTACAAGAGTTGAAAAAGCAATACTAACAGTTTTTTTTACACACTAATGAAACTGTTTTCTGCAAAAGTTGTATTTAATTTAATTGATATTAACCGCCAGTCGATGTAAAATACTAAAACCGACATTATTCTAATTACATAAAGCACAAAATCTTACTTTATGACGAATAATCGGAATAGGGTGTTCCAAATAAGTAAGTCTATAAATGTAATCAAAATTTTATGGTGTTAACCACTTTCATATCACTACTTGTATCCTTAGAATAATAACGCATAGAAACCTAGCCCGCACACGCTAAGTGAGGCAAATTGAAGCGCTCCCAAAGGGCCTACACGGGCGGGCCTTCAGTGCTCAAGGTCAACTTGCACCGCGAACAGCTCCAGAATTTTAGCTAAAAATGACGAAATGTGCGGTAAATGAGTGTAAAAATACGTCAGACAAACATAAAATAGATACTAACATCACATTCCACAAGGAAGTAACGCGTTTCAACTTGTTTTTTAATATATTTATATAAAAATACAAGTTGAAACTAAAACCGAACATTAACCTACTACTAAAACTAGCCTACATGAATTTGATTTTTGCCTCACTTGTGACAGTTCGTTTGATACGAAACTATCATTCTATGCGTTACTATTGTAAGCTTGTATCTATATTAATCAATTACTTTCATCGAATTCCGGATTTCCGGACACAACTTTGCTGCATCGTAAGATAAAACTATTCACCTAAGTAGCTGAAATAGAACATTTTAGTATTTTAATTGAAACTTTTACTTTGATAAAAGGTTAGTTATCTAATACATTTTTTACCTCTAGAAATACTCCAAAATCCAACACAAGCGTTCTAAGTGAATGGAATTTATCCTACAATACAAAGTCAAAGTCAAAGATTATTTATTCCATAGGTAAAATAAATTTACACTTGAAAACGTCACATTTAAGCTACTGCTCGTTCACTACGCTGACCTCCCTGAGAAGAACGAGCAAGAAACTCTAGGGATTGCTCTTTTCAAATAAACTTAAATGCTATGGAATACACTTTGAATCAAATTTGTGTGGATTCTGGAGCCATGTCGTCTTTCCATACATCTTTATCTAACACGTAGTCTTCAATTTTGTAATATGATTTCTCGATCAAAATATTTTTAATGTAGTTTTTAAACTTAGGAAATAATAAACTTAGTATATGCTCCGGAATCTTATTGTAAAAACGTATACAGTTCCCCATAAAAGTGTTGTTTACCTTCGTTAAACGAAATCGTGGTACCATGAGTTTGGATTTAGCTCTAAGGTTAATATTATGGATATCTTCTTTTTTATTGAAATTATGTATATTTTTACGGGAATATAAAATATTTGAGTAAATGTACTGTGATGCCACAGTCATGATACCAGTCTCCTTAAACTTTTCTCTGAGAGAAACCCGAGAGCCTAGACGGTATACAGAACGAATCGCTCGTTTTTGCAATACAAATATGGTTTGAATATTTGCCGCTTTACCCTTAAGAATCCCGTAGGACATTATACTATGGAAGTAACTAAAGTAAACTAGTCTAGCAATGCAGTAAAACTGTTTCCGGAAATCTGGGATTCGAAAAAAATAGTTTGTAGGCGTTGAGTATATAACCAAAAATAGAGACGAAGTAAGGGCCATCCATCCCAGGCAACTCATCAGGCAAATGGGCCTTATATCACTTTTAAATATCAACTGTTGTTTGCACTGAAATCACAAACTAGAAAGCTGAAAGAGTACAGCGCCAACAACTGGCCTGTATACATCTCCGTATATGCCAAAAATATACTGTATTTATGGCAATAAAAATAATATCTCTAACAATGGGGGCTGTTCCATTCGATGGTGTGGGAAAAACAGCAAAACATCCAATTACAAAACAAACGGAATCACATTTCATCGGTAATTAAATATTGAATATTTAATTTTGTAATTTTCGTCCATTATAGCAAAGGTCAAGTTAAACTGGTCGATTTAAAGTGAAACAATTGGCGATTTCGAATTCGAATTTGCGCTGGCCAATCGGAGCGCAGTTGTCACCGTAATGATTTGGCAGAATAGTTTTCAAACAAATTAAATAACATTTCGTCTTTATTTCTGGTTATATACTCGATGCTTGTAGGTAAATAAGCATCTGACTACCCAACCATTCGCTGATAAGTTAAAAATGAATTATTTTATTGGAACACTAATCTTGAAAACTAAAACAGTGTTTACGATATTTTGCACCGCATTTATTCTTCTTTCCGAAAAATTACACAAAAATTTTATACGAGGTATTCCCTTTAAAGTCTCGATAAAGATTGACAAGTCTAAATTGAAACTTTACTATCACGGACTTTATAAATGAATAAATCAAATGTACTTATGCAAATAAAAAAGTGGATACTTTCCATACTCCAAAACTCATACCGACCGATATTAATGTTACATGGAACAGACTAAACTAATAATCTCAGTACAGAGTACTAAAAAAACCGACCTCAAAAGTACGTGGAATTACGTCTATTTGCTAAGTTTTATTGAAATATCCCCTAGTTCGCCACTATACAGGACTTGACACTAGAGATAATAAAAATCGGTTCTCACTACTCAAAGTATATTGAGAGAAAAACGCCTTGAATTGGAGAAATAGCAAAATCAACCATTAAAACAATTGCTCCTAAATTAAAGTTAGCCGCTCACGCGATACATGCAGCCGTAGACGCATCCCACACCTAGAGGTGCCGGTGATGATTTTATACCGATTTATCGGATATCGAAGTAATAACAGGTAAAAGAAGTAATATTAATTGCTATTTCGGTAACTACTCTAGCAAACCATAAAGTTTTTAATGCCTGGGTCTGTCATTTAAAAAAAATAAACAACTTCAAAAATACGTCACGACAATCGTGTGTTATTGTTTGGGCTGGAGATTTCGGTGTTTATTTATTGAAAACATACCGTAAGTAGCGTTTTTTAAGTTTACCCTGAATATAAATGTTTATAAACTATACTTTAAGGAGTAATTTCATGGTAAACGTTAGAACCACTCAAACGGAATATTATCATATTTATCCAAGTACACCAAAAATTTCATTAGTGCTTTTTAAGTGCAGGATTTGCAAAAACATCTCAAATAAAATGCAGTAATACACTATTACTGCATTTTATTTGAGATGTTTTTGTTGGTAGTACGGAGGGATTTATTTAGCAATGCAGAATAATAATTTCTATTTATAAAAACTTGTATTTAAACTGAATGCTTTTCTAATTTGCTAAACCGAATAGCCGCCATTTTGCGGTAGGGGGAGCGCATCGCGTGAGCGGATAAATGCTATTTATGAAAATGAATCTTCATGCGTGAATAGCCACCCTTAGATGTGGATGATTTTCTTCAAAATGAAATGGGAACACTATGGAAGTACCCCCTTTCGAACAAAAAAAGAATCATGAAAATCGGTTCCCCAACACCGGAGTTATCGCGTAACATACTTACAAAAAAAAAGAACATACAGTCGAATTGAGAACCTCCTCCTTTTTGAAGTGAAGGTTTTTACAAAAAAAAAGTCAACAAAACAAGGAACGGGGTGAGTTATAATCTCCGCTTGGAAACGAAATAGATTTGAAACTGTGACCACTTGGAGTTTGCTGATGTACAGTAGCACAGTAGCAGTACTTCCCTGGACGAACTTTCTCACATGGAATTCTACTGCTACTAAACCTTATACTTGAATGAGTAAGACTTACATGGGTCATTGAAGGTCACTAGAATGAAATCTTCGATCTGAGATGAATTTGAATTCATGACAGTATCAAAAATGCTTTTCGCACCCTCTTTTACTTGGCGAATTTCGTTGCTCATCGATCCTGTATCATCTATTACGAATGTCAAACTACTTTTGCTATTCAGGTCTATAAATTCACTATATACACTATTTATTATTAAAACTAACATGATCTGTGTATAGAAATATTCTTTATACGACATTTTCGTTTGTTGTCTACACGAGTCTATTGTATACTGATTACGGTTGCAAATTGACTGAATATATATATTTTGTTTATATGTATAAAAAGTGTTAGTGGGGAAGTAGCGGTATGAGACATTTTGTGTTGTGTCCAGAGAAATTGACAAAATGCCTTTTTTCTATTATAATAAATTATAATCAGTACAGAGTACTAAACAAACCGACCTCAAAAACAAATCTCCGACCTCAAACAAATCGACCTTTAATGGGACCACTTCTGAGGTCTTGAGGTCTACCTTCTTTCCAACAAAAAAAGAATCGTCAAAATCGGTTCACAAAGCCGGAGTTATCGCGTAACATACATACAAAAAAAAACATACTGTCGAGTTGAGAACCTTCTCCTTTCTAAACTCGGCTAAAAAAAGGCATTTTTTACGAACACGTTGTGCGTCTGGTGGTAAGCACGCCTATCCATAGCAATTGCAGCGCCACCACAGAAGTTTAAATGGCAAAGATCTAATGGGCACTGCCATTGCGCCCGTCACCCTGAGACTTAAGTTGACAAGTCCCATTTCACCAGCACCGTTCCCCTTCAAACACCGGAATACATTAATGTTCACTTTGCTACTGGTAGCAGAAATAGCTAAGATGGCGCTACTGCTCTGGACGAACTCTATCACAAGAAACTCTACTGCTGCCAAAATGTGCCGCTCCAACTAATGTAGGTTGGCAGTCAGCTCAACATACTTATCTTTTTTTTAATACCAAGTGATGGGACGAAGAAGTCGCGCGCCCTGTGGTAATCGACACGACTATCCATAACAGTTGCAGTGCCATTCAGAGCTTTAAATCGCAAAGATCTTATGGGCCACTGCGCCCTGATGGGCTTCAACTTATGTCTCATGGCATGATGGGGTCAGGGTGATCCCTGAGACACAAGTTGACTAGTCTCATATGCCTGTAATTTCACCAGAGACAGAGCAGATTTTCAGATGGTACTAACACTATTAATACCTCACATCGTGCTCTGTATGCTCAATACTTGCACGCATTTAATGGCGGCTACCAGTGACGCGGTCTGCGGCTACAAAAATATGGTGTATGCCATCGACACGACACGAAGAAGTGTTCAGTGATATTTATTAAGAGTCGTTACAGCCTCAAATAGCTTTGGTTGATTCCGCATAATAGCAAAAGTGAACACTTTTGAACAGATTCCTAAAATGTTCACAATGAAAACAGAAACACAAACTTACCTCGAAATTTTGCAAGAAAACCGCTGTATTCAATAAAAACTTTACACATACAAATTTTTTTTTTTATATTAACTAAACTAAATAGAACACGTATAGAATACGATAATTATATACATTTTTCAAATGGTTTTAGTTCCGTTTGTTTTTTACAAAAAAAAAATCTGAAATAACGCCCGTATCTCTGCCGTACGACCCGCGCAATACAACTGATTCAGTACGGGAAAAATTTTAATTACATTTTTTTCTTTGTCAACTCTTACTGACAATTCTCAAATCACGTATATTTGTTTTTTTCTTTAATCAGATTAACGTTTACGCTGACTGTCACAATCGCGTAATCTTGAGAACTCGATACAAATTTCAAACTATGCGTCCCGTATTTCTCATGTAATCGTTTATTAAGAGCTCTCATGCCAAAAATGTTTTGACGTTGGCTCCGCCCAAATTTGTGAAACAAATATAGGTATGCCTGAAGTTCGCGTGACATGCGATAGGAGATGTTGAATTTTGCGCATTAAAAGTACCAAATTCGTTTAGCGGAATAACTCTAAAACTAAAGGGATTAAAAACAAATCCGTAGTGACAGTTGCATAAATATAATTAATTATCTAATTTTTGTCCTAATAACCTGTAGCATTTCGAGGATAAATCGAAAAAATGTGAAAATTAGAGGTCATTTCGTGATTTTTATCTACTGAGGAAACTTTATTGTTTTATGTTTCTGATTAATGTCTATGCTTGAATATATCGTGTAGTTACTCATGCAATATTTTATTTTTAACTTTAAAGTGGATACATCCCTCTAAAATCAAATTGAATATTAGGACTTTTTCCTCTGCTCCCTCTTAATAAACAACTTAATATTGATACTCTGCACGTGAGATGGATTATTAATACGGGCCTTCGTGTTTTGAATTGGCAAATTGAAAAAATCTTTCATATGTGGAAAATGTATTACAATTAAAGTTATTCACAGTTTAACTGCAACATTGTAAGGTTATCATTTGACATGTGATAGCCGGGGATTTCTTTGAGTTGTTTTATTTTATTTTGGTTATTATGAATGCACGACCAAACAATTTTTTATCTATTCTATTCGATGTCTTTTGTTTTCTTTTTATTTCGTATGTACTGTATGTTTTCGTATGTGCAGCTGTGGTGTACCCACACTCTCACAACTTCACATTAAGTATAATCAGATAAAAAATTCATACAGATTAAATCAAGTATCAAACACTAAATATTGTAACGGAACATAACAACGTTGTTTAATTCACTTTAGGATAAATTGTTTTTTTTTTTCAAATTTAACATTATTAAAAATTGACACAAATATTATCTGCAACAAATATATCCTATTTTTAAATAATAATAAATTATAAAGAATTAAAACCATGACTTAACATAGACAAATTGGTTAAATATATGGCAGCATAAGTTGCATATTCGAATGATGTCGGAGATGCAGGAAAGGGGAGGCGCGGTAAAACATCGAAACCGGCGCCGCGCCGGCGTCTCTTGCTCTTAGACAGCGTCAAAACGTCTTCGGGCTATGCCACATTTGGTTTGGAAAACTACCCTTGCTAAGCTACCAACTGCTCCTCGTCCTGTGTCATCTGCGCCGGCGTTTGTACAGGGAAGTACTGTACTCGGAAGCGGAAAACCAAAAGTCTTAAGACAAGTTACCACCACCTGTATTAAATAATTTATGTACCCCCTTCGTCTTGAATTCTCTTTTTAATTGAAATTTTAAATTGTAAATTATTTTTATTTATATTACAATTTTTTAATTTTCTGAATTCTTGGTTTGATTTTCTACCCTCTTAGGGAAAATAAAACTAGGGAATCGAACCCGGTACAATATTGTCATTAAATCCCAACATCAAATGGGTACCCGGCCTATGCCGCCTCGTGCGACTTTGTAAGATAAATATACAGAAATTAACTTTCTTACATTAGCGTTGTAGTACATTTATGAAAATATAATTATATTTTTATGAACATAGTGAAGGAAATAGGTTACATAAATACGACGAATAAAAACGAACTAGCCTCTGAGCCGCACTGTCACACTGTCAGACTTTAAATCACAAAGACCTGAGGTAATTTTAGTAGCAGTAGCGCTCCGTGTGAAAGAGTTCGTCCGGGGAAGTACTGACTATTTCTGCCGCCAAGCAATAATGTCCGCATTACTGTGTTCCGGTTTTGAAGGGTATGGGTACTGGTGAAATTACAGGCATATGAGACTTGTCAACTTATGTCTCAGAGTGACGGGCGCAGTGGCAGCGCCCCATAAATTTTTGCGACTTCTGAGTGTCAATGCAACTGTTATGGACAGGCTGTCACTTGATATTATAAAAAGACAACCAGCGCCAGTACAGAGTCGTCACCGAGGACGCTTCCACGTTTGAACTTATTACCTTACTACAAAAAAGAAGTGTCAGATAGTACAACAAAATCTTAAAAGTTTATTTTTGGTAAACTTATTCCGTTTAGTCAAAAGTCATAGAACAAAAGTTCTTGTTTATGACGTGGCTAATATAGTCCTGAGAGGTTGTTAGTATTTTAAAAATGACCCTGTATTTTAAAGTCGGAAATTAAAAACTACTAGGAATCATCCAACGAGTGCTAAAAAATCATGGCCCACCAAATAATAAAAAAACCTATAACAACAGCGTTCAGAAATGAAAAAAATCTAGATCATTTTTTGTTTTTTTTTTATAATGATAACGTACATACTCAACATAGCCCCGCACTAGGGATACCCTGTGTCGCGGTTGCTATGGACACACACACATAGATAACCACAAATTACATCCAAATTCACGAGAGAAATAAATGTAGGCCATACAAATATTTCTCCTGGCCCGGGAATCGAACCTGGGACCTTTGCATGGCACTCCGGCATGGTAACCGTTCGGCCACAGAGGCAGTTGAAAGAAAAAAAAGATTTATGGAAAACTGTACTTTACAATAGTTTGTGTCGCTTTACTGTGAATACTGGGAAATCTAGAATAAAAAAAATGAAATTTTATATAAAAAACGCATGTTAGTGTAAAACATTTATCTGTTTTGTTTTTTTCAAAATCAAAATGAAAATCAAAATAATCTTTATTTCATTATTACCTTGAAATCGTCACATTGGTTAAACTCTACCGCTCATTCGTAAGGCAGATTCCCCTGAAAAGAATGCGCAAGAAACTCTAGGGGTTGCTCTTTGTTAATAACATTCGTACATTTATAATATAATTTTTTTTTTGTTTGCAAACATCAGAAATCGAGACTACCTCCATGAGCTAAACGTATTACTACCACGGATTTTTGTCATCCAACGTACGCAGAAGTTGTATAATAATTAATGTTATGTCTGTCACTATTTTACATAAGGAAATTACTATTCCTCTTGACATAAATACATTTTCATAAATGTACTGTGACGCTAGTGTAGTGCAAAATGCCGTATGTCATTAGACTGTGTATTTATTGACACAGAAAACGATTTGGGTGTTATTCCTACAACTATATATATATTTTTAGATAGAAATTCAGAAAATAATCTATAATTAGAGTTTTCACACAATTAAACCTATGTTTAATTGAAATTTTTATTGCGCAGTTACTCGTGCATGTTAACGCCGTAGATTTACAATATTTTTTTACATAAAATACTAAACTACATAATTTAAAATTAATGTGGTATTTGTATGCAAACATCCATTAACCGGGTCAGATCATGATCTTTTCAATCATTTGTTCCTCTCTTCTTTCTTCTTTCCCACTTCTTTGATAAATCTTTGATAAATCGGTCCCTACGTAAAGAATCGTAAGTCAAAATTCACAATATTATTGGGGAATGTTTTAAGGTATTGAAATTACTAAAATGTGCAAAGATGCGATTCTCGATGTATTTTCATAAAAGTGATATAAACTCGTGTAACAACTACAACTTTAACACGCCATTAGTTCTGTCGCATCACCGCTGGATGGCATTAGTTGTACACTGAAACGCGCTATCATTTTGTTAACTCCAATAATATAAGCCATCTCATATGTTTTGATTTGTTGATGCTTGCTACCGCTCAGTGTTGCCAGGTCTACTGTTTTTCCAATAGATCTACTGTTTTTGGACGACATCTACTGTTTTTTAGAAATTTTCTGATTTTTCACTTTTCACAACTATTCTTGTCGGCTTTCTAGGTTTTGTGAATCGTCTTTTCCATTTACAACGTCGTACTTTATGTTTTTGGAATAAAAGTGTAGAGCACACTAAATAAAAAATGTAAACTGTTCTTATTGGATAAAGTAGGTACTTTATGCACTCCACTGAATGATGTTTTTTTTAGCTGGTCTGTAAATGTATCTACTAAAAATCTTTTACGTGCATGCATTTAGCGTTAACGTGATCTAAACTGGGACTCTCTAAACATATTGAACATTTGTAAAACTGTAATTTGCAAAACTTAAAGTGTAAAATTGTAATTTGCAAAACTTAACAATGTGGTCAAATCATTGAACTTCGTCCTTTCATTTTTTTTTGTTATTGGGTCAATCACAGGTCTAGAAAATGCGGGGAAGTAACATCTATGGTATTATTATCCAAATTCAATTTTTATTGTCAGATACCAACATAGTAAGATAACACCAAAAACATTAGGTGACAATGTTCGAAGAAAATCGATTAAAAATGTTTCACACACCGTAAGTTCAGCGTCTACTGTTTTTTTTCCTCAATCTACTGTTTTTTCAGATTTAACCTGGCAACACTGCTACCGCTATAGCATTTATACGTCACTAAACGGAACTCAAGTTGTTGAGACGATTCCGTCCTATTTCTCTGCTACTTTAAGCTTTGGCACTGAGCTATGTGCTTTCACGCCAGTGAGACATACTGTTGGGTCCGTAACCCTGTAAATTTACCCTTTTTGATAATATACGCCTTTCTATACGGAAGCTGCGTCTAATTCGGTGTACTACGCAACCCCTCCGCTGACCAGCGCTACACTAATTATTTTTTATGCTTTATAATTTATCTACTGAGCATAATAGACCTACATAAAAAGAAAGTGATTTAAAAAGCTGTAGTAATCATAATGGTATGGATCTACCGTCTCACAATCAGTGGCCGGGTTTGAATCTGGCTTCGCAAGTCTGAGTTTCTCGGAATTTATATGCGAAATTTTATTGATATTTTTCGCTGAGCTTTGTGATGAAACCTGCTCGTCGAATAAGGTTCATAACCCTTGGAAAACGTGTGAATTCTCCAACCCGCATTGGGGCAGCATGGCGGTCTAAGGCCTAAACCCGAAAAGAGAGGGACCCGTGCTTAGCGGTGAGACGTACAAATCAGTTGATGATAAAGATGATTTATGAAACATTTTTTATAAAAAAAAACCGGCCTCAAATTAGTGGAATTACATTTATATGGCAAGTTTTATTTAAATCGGTTACCGGAAGTGCGAAACTGGATTCATCCCCTAGTTTGCCACCCTTAGAGGTGGAATATTTTCATCAAATTTAAATGGGACCAACACTAAGGTACCTTCTTTCCAACAAAAAAGAATCGAAGGAATTTTTTCTGAGTGTTTGATCTTTGTATTAATAATTATAACAAACTAGTGGAGTAATTTCACATAAAAAATAATTGAATATCAATTCAATAAAAATGTAAATACAATGAATAGCG
>NW_020653900.1:602608-621215 GCF_003589595.1 Hyposmocoma kahamanoa | reverse complement strand
TTGCGCTCTATACAGCCATGACCTGTAAGGAGCCCGGGAAGTTGGTTTGTTTGAAATATATGTACGTGCTTTAAGTCAGAAATAATTGTAACTTTTATATAAAAAAAAACCACCTCATAAGTTCGTGGAATTACATCTATTAGCCAAGTTATATTGAAATCGGTTACTAGAAAGCAAGCAAGCGGTTAACACTGCAACAGGAAATCTACGTAAAAACACTATTAAATTGCTTCTTTCTGTTGACACTTCACTCAAATTAATACCGAAGTGGCGGTCGCTGCGGTTAGCGTGGCCTTTATACCGCGCGTAGAGAGTCGAAAAATCTCGAAACCAACTCTGGAAGCTTCATGTATCTACGCCAGCAATCGTATTAACACCAACAATATAACCCGTGGATAAGCCGCCACCGCGCTCTCAAGAAAACGAATTTAACCGAGATCAGCACGAACATTACCGATCGCTGTTACCGAAGCACGCACGGCGCACCGATAAGCGCACTTAACCCTTATTATTAACAAGCCACGCAAAATGTACGTATGTCTCTAGCCCATGCTAGAGGAATGAGGGCCCGACTTACAAAAAAAAGTCTTTTCTCACCCTTTCTCACTAGTTTGCCGCCGAAGTGGAATATTTTCTTCAAATTTAAATGAAACCTGAGGTACCTTCTTTCCAACGAAAAAGAATCGTCAAAATTGGTGCACAAATGGAGTTATCGCGTTACATACATAAAAAAAATCCTCTTTTTTAAGTCGGCTAAAAATAGAGATTGTTATTACTATATAAAAAGTGTCGCTTAGGGCGATAATAGCCGAAAAACCGAATAAAAAGATCTATCAATTGGATCTGTAGCTCAATTGGAAGAGCGGTGGCCCTGGTTTGGCACAGTCAGAGTCCTGCCAGAATCTCCATACTAATTTTCCCCGTAGTGAATTCAGTTGCTCTGGTACTCGCCGTAAAAGAAGTTCGCTAGTTTTATCTGGCACATTATTATAACACTTATTATTTCCGTCACGAATTAAGCGCTAAGTTTTGGGAATGAGCCGAAAGAACGTGCACGGCAAGCCGATGCTGTCGACGGAAAATTAAAGTCTTCCTATAATCCTATACATTTTATCTACTTGTTGAATCGTGACGGCGAACAATATCAAATTATAAAAGCTAATAATGATCAACCGCGTAGAACTCTTAACTGTATTTTCATTACAGTTTAACGAAATTCGAATTGACCAATAACGTATCTTTTATATCACGTTAAACGAAATACAAACTGGCCAATGGTATCGCTTTAATATCACGTGAATCACAGTGGGAGGATTCAAGCTGGCCAATCATATGGCTGCATTTTGAACATGAAAGTTGACAATGATCTGATATAGATAAAATAATTAAATCTTTAAATAATAAAATATACCTATATTACATAGACAGGGTTTAACATCATAAGCAACAACTTTTGTTATTTGACTTAGTGTCGTATTCTAGACCTCTACTCAATGCTCAAGTCAGGACTTGAGTATGATTTGAACATTACTCAAGCGTAGAATCTGTAATCGGAGTTCACCTGAGTAATGTCAGAGGAAGTGACAGCTTGCGTCTTGATTTTAGAACAATGCTTGAGATTCGTTTCAGTTTAGCGGTTTCTTAAACTGTACTCAACTGTAAAACCTTTTCTTGTGCGTTGTCAAAATCTGTATTTACTTGAGCGAGGCCCTGCTTGCGCTTGAGTACATAATAATCGGCGAAAAAAATTACAACATTACGATGCAACCATTTGAGATTTTGATCTTTATCAAAATATATCAATGATGAATATAATACTGATTTGCTTCGGATGTTGAAAGACCTACAAGACCCGTACGGCATGGAGGAACACGGATTTAAGAAACTTGGCTGAAGCAGCAGGTTCAACCAAGATTTGGTAAAAAAAAATAATTTAACCTAGATGAGCGAAATCAGACAATCGTGGTTACCCAATCGCACCCGAAATACAGATTCTGGTTTGCTTACGTTTGTATGTACGGGATCATTAACGTTAACGATTCTTACAAGGGGAAGTATAGGTATATGTTTTTATTACAATGATTCCGGAGTATATGCTAAGATTACCATTTCCTAAGTTCAAAACTTACATTCAAAGTAGCTTATAAAATGGCGTTTTCAACTGTAATATTTTACCAATGGAATAAATGATTATTTAACTTTTACCACCTAGAATGTTATAATTTAAACATCTAAGTTAAAATCTAGGTAGTTTCAATAATACAAGCTTTGTTTACTTGATAGGCACATAGATAATAACATTTTTTCTTAAACACTGCATTCGTTTTAGAATTTCCAATAGTATTATCATAGTAATTTAGGAATTATAGCGATCACCGCCGCCAGTGTAAGTTTTTCATATCCCGTTCGATCAGCGTAACAAATCATTTTCATTTCCAATAGTAAATATCAGCGCAACGTATTTGATTTTGACAATGTTAAATTCTTCCTATATGAAAGGCAAAGGGAACTGAGGCGATACAATCAAGTATTAACAGACAAATACGAATGAATGAACGAAAATCGCATAGAACCATGAATGATCCCAACTCAAATTTGAGTGAAAACTTGAGTGTAGTTCAGCTGAGAATAGCACTGAGTACTATTGAAGAATAAACGAAATACTTGAGACTTCAATCAATGCTCAAACAATGCTTCGTTGATTGATGATCACGGTGACACGTATTTCAACAGATTTTACGTTAGAACAAAAATAAAAATATTTAAATAGATCGCTCTAAACAGTGATAACTATGTGTAACTATGTACTCGATGGTTGAATCTCTTAAATTAAATTTGTCCAACTATGTCCGGCGAACTGCACATGCGAAGACCTGCTAAAGGCAATACATACTCTACTCCGTACTTGTACCTTATATCCCTGTCTTAAACAAACAAAAAAATAATAATATCACTTCAAAGTCTCTTAAAATATGTGATGTATACTTTGGCAAGACGCGTTTAAAGTGCGGAAGGCCCCAGGCGTTCATTTCCGTCAAGTGGAATTTCCGTCGCGCTTTCAGCTCGGATGCCGTCGAAGTGTGGAGACTTCGTCGTTAGACTTTGGACTTTAATGCGTGTCACGTGATGTGAAAAGCTTCCGTTACGGTATAGCTTTCAGCACTTGGTGACAATTGGCACATATGGGATAATTGTGACAACCAATACGTTATTTACAGGAGAAATATGAGTATAATTTTGTAACTGATTCTAGAATCCGGCTCGAAGGACCAGAAAATATGGTAGGGCGCGTAAATAACCAAAATTACTATACGTGTAATGTGACTAGCACCGGATCTGGATCCAACGGAAATTTTTAAATACAGTAGAAATCCATTCACCTGACGATGCTAGTAGTGCTCTGATGATCACGATGAGATATGATGTGGGACACAAAAAGAACTGTTTATTAAATTTGTATTGAATTGATATTCAATTTTTTGTGAAATTACTCCACTATCGAGTTCTTAGGTTTTCGCGATTGTTACATGTAGGAAATGAAACTATTTTTCCGGATTTAAATCGCGTATATTTGTTTTTTCAAACAAACCGAAGTTTCGGGCCCTTTACAGGTCCCATAGTCACAGTTGACTGAGGTGGTACAGTCTTCAACCAGTTATGTCTAATATTGATGCACTTTATTACTCCACTAGTTTATTATAATTATTAATACAAAGATCGAACACTTAGAAAAAATTCCTTCAATCCGGCTGGATTCGAACCGACGTCTTCTAGCAAACCGTGCCAGACTCTATGCCAACTAAGCCACGGAATGAACCAGCGGACCTCACGAATTTTTCTATTTGGTTGTTATCGGAACTTTATATTTAGTTTTCAACGACTTTTTAGCCATAGCGCCATCTATGAGAAATCTATGAAAGTATTTCGTCGCCCATTTAGGTAACTTTACAGCTACCAACCCTGTTTATTTATTGCAGAAAAATTGCGGATATGCTTTGACAAGAAGAATAGTGATGGATTAATATTTCTTACACGGCCAAACAAAGAGCGGGTCTTTGCCTCTACTGTACATTACAGGTACAGGTACAGTACAGGTTTTAGTATTACTAGGTAATAATATGAAATCATATTGATTGTCATATTTATTTTATCGACTATCATGTTCGTACTACCATAAAATTCCTATATTTTTTCTGAAAATACTCCACTAGTTTACCGAGTTGATATGATATTTTTATCAAGTTTGTTATTATTGATACAACTATCCTATGAACTTGTTATGTAGCTCAGTGTGTAAGAGCAGTGGCCCCGGAGTGGCAGCAGATGCTGGTTCCAGTCCAGTCAGATGGAAATAATTTTTCTTTATGCTGTTTGATCTTTGTATAATAATAATATAGTAACGCTGTGTGCGTAATAACTAAATAAATAAATAACGCACACACTTAACTTAGCCCCGCACTAGGCAAACCCTGTGTCGCGGGTGACATGGACACACACATAAACAACCACAAATTACACCCAAACTCACCAGAGAAATAAATGTAGGCCATACAATTATTTCTCCCGGCCTGGGAATCGAACCTGAGACCTCTGCGTGGCAGTGCGGCATGGTAACCGTTCGGCCACGGAGGCAGTTAACTCATAACCCCGAACCCGGGTTGCGATGGCAAGCATGTCCCACCGCTCAACACTTTAATGCTGTTCGGTCTTTTTGTTTACAAGGGTTTTGTTTAGTATTTAACCATGAAAATATGTACATCAAAAGAAAATTTATTTAGCATTATGTTACTAATTAATGCATAACATTTTACCGCAATGCATATCTAACATCTAAATACATATCTAATATTTCTGGCATATAACCAACGTATGACCACAAATTTATGAGAAAAAACTTATCTATTTCACGTAAAGGTTACAATTTTTCTAAAACAATAATATCAACAAAAAACATTAAAATTGCATTAAAGTCTAATGCTTAAAAATCGTGGTAATCTTTTGTATTTGTATGCAAGTAATGGTTCAATTTAGTTCCAATATTATTAATTGCTTACTAGAAAATCAGCTCAAAAGCTTAAAATAAAAAAGACGAAAATAATTTAAAAAAATTAAAATAACTTTTATAACCTTTGCCCAGCAGTGGGACATAATGGGTTAATAAAAAAAAAACTTTTATTGAATTATTAATGCGGGTCTTGCTTTCGCAGGATGTCCGGTTAACGGGTACAACCGGTTTTCCTACGTTACTTACTGGTTCAATATGAGGCGATATTATTATTTCTCTCTGTAACGAAAAGTCTTGTTTTCAGGATAAAATATTTTGTAACCTTTTGTATTTTCTCCATAGCCTACAAACAAACCTTTTCTACTCTTGCTGTCTAGTTTAGGAACATGAGCCCACACCTCAGAGCCAAAAGTGCATCTTAAGCAAGACACATCAAAGTGCTTCTCGTAAAAGAGCTCATAAGGCGTTGTATTTTCTTGTGAACTTATTCCCGTTCTGTTAATAATATAGACAGCGGTATTTACAACTTCAGCCCGTAAATCGTTTTGTAACTGACTCGTTTTCAATAGTGTACGAGCAGCTTCCATGACTGTACGCATTTCGCGTTCAGCTTTACCATTTTGGGCAAGAGTGTAAGAGACGGATGTCTGGTTCTTTATTCCTTTCGATTCTAATAAGTTTTTAATTTCCGTGGTAACCAACTCACCACCATTATCATTTTCACAAAGTGCAAAGTACAATTTAATTTTAAAAGTTACTTGACTCTTCTCTTTCAAAAAGTAAACAGAACGAAAATGAGAATAGTCATCCTTCAGTAGTAGAAAATAGCGTGAGCCCCCAATAGTAACTTCTTCAAAAGGGCCACAAACATCGCCATAGACGACTCCCACTCGGCTAGTTTTGGTAGAGCTAGAATAAAACGGCGTCCTGCACTGTTTGCCTTCTATGCATGCAGCACATAAATGCTGTTTCTTACAAGAGAAAGATATATTATTTTTTTCCAAAATATTCTTTATGTAGGTACGCTAAATTCTAATGGGCGAGTTTCAAATTTCCATAACGGCCAATTTTCGCCGTTGAATTTTGAACTGGTCGACAATGAAACCTCCATTTTGTATTTCACCCGTAGCTCTCAACCGTCGCCTAACCAACGTTCTATTGAACTCACGGTTTTATTTTTATTTCCAGTAATCCAAATCCTGCCTGGGCCCATAACCAGTTGCAATTTAGGCAAGATTTAGGATTACTGGAATGAAAGTGAAGTTTTAATAATAAATTTTAAGTATAATTTTAGGTAAAGATGTAAATTATTTATCTAAGTAAGAATGACAGTAGGTAGTATATTATATTTCTTGTAACACTATTGTCTATTTAGAAACCAAAATACTTTTATTGAAATTTCAACATGTTAGACAGTTGTTTTATTTGTAGTGAAATATTTTTTAGATTAGGTTTTCTGATATGCACTTAAATATTTTTCTATTTAATTACCCGAAGCCCGCGTGCAATCCTACGCTTTTGTAACCATTTCTTGGCCATTATTTCTACTACATTCTAAGCGCGAATCAACTATTGTATACCAAACTGCCATAACACTATCGTAAAAATCATAAGGTACAATTTTCAATAAATATTTTTGATGCTTTGTTTACACCAAGCGGTGACCTTTGACAAAGTTTTATAAGTGTTTTTCATCTGTTGTTTTTCCTCGTACTAAAACTGTTGTTACCTTGGCCCAGTTCTGTGATAAATTAGCAATAATGATATTATCCGTCGTTATTCCATCGTAAGGACGACGAGTTCCAAGGTGAATCTTAATGCACTTTTAATAAAGTAGCTTATCAGGGTAGAAAACTTTGTAGCAAGTACTTTATGGGTTTGCTTACAAGTAAAAAAATAATTCATTATGCTGTGTTATTCAGTATGTATTACATGAAATATTTTTGCTTTTAATAATTTTACATAATAATAATCGCACACAGGTTTTCTTAAACAAATAGGTGTGTTTTCGTGCAATGATACGAATTTAGTATATATATTATAATGATGGTAGTGGCAATAGACCAAGGCATTGAAACAAGGGTCAGCATGTTTTATCCGGGGGAATTCCACAAATTGCTCTAATGCTAACTTCTTTTGTGCTACAAAAGCTCTGTTTCGATCTGTACTGTTACCCCATACTATAAGACCGTAACGTAATTTAGATTCTACATACGCCCTGTACGTGATTATGACCGCTTTCTTATTTGTAACATTTTTCTGCTTCTTTAAGGCATATACAGTCTTATTGATACTCGAACGCATGTTCGTACGTACGTTCGAACGTATTCTCATTCATTGATTTGATGTATGGAACAAATTTACTGTATTATATTATTTTTGAAGACCTTTGCCCAGTAGTGTACAAAAGTAAACACACACACTCACAGCCCCGCACTAGGGAAACCCTGTATCGCGGGTGCTATGGACACACATATAGACAACCACAAATTATACCCAAACTCATGAGAGAAATAAATGTAAGCCATGCAAATATTTCTCCCAGCCCGGGAATCGAAGTTGGGACCTCTGCGTGGCAGTGCGGCATGGTAACCGTTCGGCCACGGAGGCAAAAACAATGTCATATGTACAGTTTGTCTACTATGCGTCGGTGATTTGTATCATTACAATGTTTACCACAACAGTCACGGAGTGACTCGGGGATATCAATGTGTTTTAAAAAAATATTACAGATTTCATTATATAAATTCATTTCATTATAAATATTTCTCCTTTGCGTGGCAGTCCAGCATGGTAACCGTTTGACCACGGAGGCAGTTAGATTTTACAAAAATATTGTTTTTACCTGGTGGCTCCACCACCACCACGGTATAAGCTCGCGGAAGAATGCGCGTTCCCGCCACAAGGTGCATGGAGGAACACCCTCGGCGTTTTAGTGGGTAGGCCTCTCTTCTTAGAGAGGAGAGTCCCACATAAACCCGCGTCTACCCAGGGCGCGGGGTATGCGTAACGCATTTCTCCAGTTTGCAAAAAAAAAGGGTTGCCCATAACCCTAGGTGCACCTAAGGTTGTACCCTACCCTTACGCTATCCCTGCCCCACTGTACCGTAACTTACCCCTACCCTTCCCTACTACTCAACCTATTGAAGGACTTTCCATCAAGGGCGGGTAGATTTTAATAGTTCATGGCGGCCATGTTGTTAAGACTGCTTTTGTTAAATTAGTTATTTATTTATTTTTCAGTCAATAAAAAGAAATCATAGTGACAAGTTACAGCGTCGAGCAACCCGTGCAAATGATAAAAATTTATTATCCAAATGGTTGTTCTATTGTGGCAACGATGCACATGGTCAACCCATGACGATGGAGCGTGTAACCGTTTCGAAACATGGGGAAAACAAAAAGAACTCCTACCGTGGTAAGAAACCTGTAATTTAATTTGTAATAATCATTTAAATTTACTCAATTTTATAGCAGGACTTCAGGAGGTCGATTCAGAACCTTACGATAACTCCGGTGTCGACCGATTTCTTTTTAATTTTAATTCACGACACTCGAATCGAACGTCAAACTGTCGTATTCGAACCCAAACCGATATGACGTCACACCCGTACGATTAGTCATACTTCTCGACCGGCAAAGGCTACAAACGTTATTCACAACATAGTTATCGAATGAAAGTTACCGAACGTCCTATTGTTTACAAAGCAAAAATGTAATGTGGAAAACTCTTATTATTTTAAATAAAGCTTGTAGCGCTGGTGAGCGGAGCGGGTGCGTAGAAATTGAGACGCAGACGGAAAGTGCACAAGGCGTATATTAAATACACGACGAAACAAAAAGGTATGCGGCTAGGGACCCAGCTGTATGTCTCACTAGCGTGAAAGCAAACAGTTCAGTGCCAAAACCTTAGAATAGCAGTAATAGGACCGAATCGTCTCAACAACTTGAGTGCCGTTCAGTGCCGTAATAATGCTGTAGTGGTAGTAAGCATCAACAATTCAAAACACATGAGATTACTTATACTATTGTAGTTAACAAAACGATAGCGCGTTTCAGACTACAACTAATGCCATCTAGCGGTGGCGCGATGGAACTATTGGCGGGTTGAGGTTATTGTTGTTACAAGCTTGGATTTTGTTCAATTTTATTAATTTATTTTAATGCAAGAAATTCATTCCTCTAGGCCTTTAAAGTCTTAAAAATGTATACAAAATGATTTTAATTTTTCTCACAATCTATTGCACCGACTTACTCTGTAAACGCTTTTGGATAACGATATCGTATCTGAATCCAAATTGAACGTTTAACTCTGAATGTTCTGAATAGTTCAGAAAGCACCTTTAGATTCGAGAACGATATCCAATCGAATGATTCGGTTAAAATATCAAAGAGTTCTAAATCGGGGTCCTGCTTCGACAAGCTTCAATGAAACTTTAGCAAAACTGTAAACATAACTTTAAAGCTGTAATAATATTATCATAGTGTTCCAATTTGAAATTTAGACTCAGGTGACAGCACACATGAGAATGTAATGGAGGAAAAAACCTGTGAAAAAAATGGATCAATAAAGCTACATCCAATTACCTGCTGATCCTTGTCTTGAAAGTCAAAGCTTCTATTTCCTTTTGAAGCAAGACGATTTTGTTAGAGTGGTTACACACAACTACTTTTAGCAGCGATGGAAACGAAACGCGCTATTGCATCGCTTCACTTGCGATTTAACTGCCTCCGTGGCCGAACGGTTACCATGCCGGACTGCCACGCAGAGGTCTCAGGTTCGATTCCCGGGCCGGGAGAAATGTTTGTATGCCTTACATTTGTTTCTCTCGTGAGTTTGGGTGTAATTTGTGGTTGTCTATGTGTGTGTCCATGGCACCCGCGACACAGGGTTTCCCTAGTGCGAGGCTATGTTGAGTGTGTGAGTGTGTGTTGAGTGTGATAGACGATTGCATAGATGCAAACGCGCGATAGCATCGATACAAACGCTTATAAATACGCACAAGAGTAGCGATGCAATCGCGCGTGTGTATCTATGGCGTCGTGATCGTCAGGAAGGCTGGTCGCCTGTGGCGTCTGGCACTGAGTTTATATTCAAGGCCTTAAAAGGTTAAGGCCTACCTATTTCAGCTGCCAAGCAATTGTGTGAGCATTCCTGCGTTCCGTTTTGGAAGGGTAAGCGTCCAAGTACGCGACGCGAAAGTTTTCACGCGGCTGTTACCACGCGCATTAATGGCGAATCTGAGTTCTATTTCGCCTTTAATGTACGCGTGATAACTGCGCGGCGGCCGCGCGAAAACTTTCGCGTCGTGTACCTGGGCGCTTACCCGTCCAAACCGGAACGCAGTAATAATAATAATAACAATAGTCATTTATTTCAGGCATAAAAAACCCATATACAACAGAATCATTAAATATAAATAATAATACGGTACCTACTTAACAGATAAAACTCTATACCAAATTATACCATTGGATTGAAAAAAAGCATAAATATAAAATAAAATAAACTAAAATAAACTAGCCATCATCTGATGTTGTCAGTGCAGTGCACGGTAATCCAGCGATAATCCACTAGCGCACTCAATATTGAGTTCTTGCTATCTCGCAGACGAGCCCAAAACGAGGCTATACGAGTTCTGATAATTGCATAGAAATCGGGCATACCCACACCAGCGAAGCACTGGCGATAGAATTCTGAAGGCGTCATTGTACTGAACTCGCAATGTGTTGTAAGTGCGTTTTGTACAACAATACCAAAGATGACACGTATAAAAACTCTGAGAATACGCTTTAAAGAGTGTTATTTTCACATCCTCAGTACAACGACAAAACCTGCGTGCGAGCATGTTGCAACGGACGGCGAGGGACCGGCGCTTCCTCTTCACGTCATCACCATCAGTTAATTTCTCATTAAACATGTCCCAAATATTTAAATTGTTTCATAAATACCGGAGGAATGGTCTCCGGACCCTTACCCGCTCTAAACAGAAGCATTTCGGTCTTCTTTATATTGTATTTAAGTCCATGCGTAGCCGCATAGCTCTCGTAAATGCTTAAAAGTGTCCCAATACCCTTGATGGAGGGGCTAAGAAGCACCATATCGTGCTATCACCCTCCGGTTCCTAGCCACTTACATTTTAAATTATGAATCGTTCTCGAATTCCTTCTCCTTCTACTATTCCCGGGCTTGCTGAAAATCAGTGCCACGACACGGTAAACAAACCGGTTGTGGCTAAAGCTAAGCAAGTCCCGTTTGCACTAGTCGCGACACGCATGACGATGAATTACCTGCATATTTTGTATTATTATTGTTCCTCAATGTCCTTTTGTTTTTATTATTATTTTTGTTTTTTGTTTATATGCGTGTTTGTGATTGTGCAATAAATGGCTTTCTAATTTCTAATTTCTAATTTCTTCTATTCTCACGTTAGTTCTTCCATCATCACTTCCTTCAAAATTCTCGAAGCGAGAGGACGTACTTATTAATTAACTGTTTTTATAGCACTGGATATAATATGCGTATGTACCCTGAACCTAATTTCACGTTATATTGCTGGCGCTCACAAATAATGTAATATTACAAAGTACTAAGAATCGTATTACAGAGCTCTACTCAATACTCAAGTCAGGACTTGAGTATTGCAGTGAGCATTGAAAATCATACTCAAGACCTTGCCATTAGGGTCGTATTTCCAGTGCTTGAAATCATACTCAAGTCTGCTCAAATCCTGACTTGAGCATTGAGTAGAGTTTTGGAATACGAGCATACGTGACGAGATATTAAGGTACCGCAATTCTCCAAATTGTTCGTATCTCAGTTCACGACTGAACAAATCTGTGATTTATGTCTTATTCCTCTTGTGATATGTTGTGTGACATTTTAGCTTATCGTCATCTACAACCCATTATTGTTCACTGCTGGTTACGGATCTCCTCTATGAAAAGATTTTAGCAACATCAAAGTCTCATTACGATGTTTTTCGTCACCTTTTTTTATTTATTTATTCAAAACACAATAAGTACTTAACTTAAACGTATAGAGAGACTACTTTCAAAAACCCTTTAAAGGGTTTATACGAAAGCAGAATGCATCGCAAAGTAACTCCCCTTTTTTTATGAGTGCGACATACAACGCAAGTAGTATTTTTTTTAATTTGTTTACATTTCTTAGCTTTTGTAAACATATCTTTAGGCAACTGTACAGGTATTTTATTTGGAATGTCATGCAGTTTGCACTTTGTGGTCCTCATACCGTATGCATTAAAGATTTTAGGCAGTTGATACTCAGGTATGTAAGTAAGGTTGATTTGACCTATTTTTGTTAAAAAAAATATATTTTCGAATTGATCCAATATTATTGACATAATTGATTTGTTAAAGACCGACATCGCATAAGGCTCAACTCACACTGGCGCAGAGTCAAAGCGTCGCGACGCGCCATGTTTTTCGCCTATAGCATATTCATCTCTATTTTCCCATTATTAAGGTACAAATTTGTGTTATCCAAATATGGAGGCGCACGTCGACACGCGTTACTTGGGCGCAGTGAGGCGTCAGACGCCGACCACACTGTGATCCGGGCGCACTAATGCGAGAGTGGTCGCGCGTCGCCAGGCGTTGTAGTTGAAAAACAGCACGTGACGCGATGCATCAACTCTGCGCCAGTCTGTGTTGAGCCTTATAGTTGTTAAAAAGACCGAGACCGTTATCTTTTTATATTTACTTTTTATTTTACCTGATACAATAATTTTAACTATGCTAACTTATAATTTATATATGTTATTTAGGTATGTTTTATAAGTACGCCCATAGCCACTAAGCCCATAATCAATTATTAAGTAAAAATTTTGCCAAACCAAGGTATAACATTCTAAGGGAATGATATGGCAACGTTAGCGATATGTATTGGCTATTAAATACAAATACCTCGTGTCTTCATAATTTTAGTAGCAGTACCTTACCTATTTCTGCCACCAAGCAGTATTGTCAGCGTTACTGTTATCCGGTTCTGAAGGGTAAGGGTGCTGGTGAAATTACAGGCACGTGTGACTTGTCAACTTATGTCTCAGGGTGACGGTCGCATTGACAGTGCTCCTCAGATCTTTGCGAAAATACTGGTAGCTGAAGTTCTTTCTTAGTAACGGTTTAAAGTAACCGTTAAAAAGTTTTTTGTAATTAAAAGCGCTACATTGAGTCGGGTTTTTAGTCACTGTTTTTAGTTTTAGCTTTACTATACATAGGCATTATCACATTTATTAAAAATTTTAATTTAAATTTAATGAACATTTAAGCTTGTATTTTCTTTATTTTTTTCTTTTTTTTATATTTCAGTGATTGACCTAATTCTGATAATATGTTGTTATTTTGGTTGTATTCATTTCATTGTGGTATTTTTATTTATATAGCGTTATTTATTCAATTTTTGGCAGGTGTATTAGAATTTATATACTTGGGTAATTTTTTTTTAAATATTCCACATATATGTCGGAGACAGTAATGAGTACGGACACTAAACGGAACGCAAGGGCGCCACCTAGCGGTGAAGTCTGCATAACTACATTTCCCGCGCTTCGACAGCGTCGTGACCAGCTGTGACATTGTTGGCATGCACAATTGGACACTTGCCGATCAGGTCGCCACGCAGTGAAGTTGTCGTCACGGAACCGTCCTACATTTCACCTAGTGCCTATTTTGATCGTTAAAATTAATAGAAAATACAAGTTGTTATTCGATTTCAAAGTGATTAAAATATACAGTGTTACTATTAAACGTATTGCACGATCCCTAAATCTAACGGTTCCGACATATTTTTTTTGAATGTTTTATTAAATATTAGAAACAATGCACGGTCCAACTTTTTTAACCATTTATGGTGTCTGATGCTACTTTTGTGCAGAAGTCTGTTCGGTACGGTCGGGAATTAATGCCTGACAGCATTTCACACAATGTTGAGATCGTCAACTTTTTATTTGTCTCCGTTTCCAGATCGTATCTAGCAACGTCGTACTTTGGGCACTCCAGGGGCATTGCCTTGAATGATAGAAAAGGCGACAAGTGCACGTTCTTTCTTTGTTTCACTTAGTAATGACATTTAGAAGTTTTACAGAAGTAGGTACCTATAGAACTATCCTCAAAAAAAACATGTCTTTGACTAAAAGTACACGTATCTAAAGAAAGAACATTACCTACATTTAAAAATTTCACAATCACGTTATGGAAGCGGACCAGAGACAAATATCGGTCATTCATCCGCGAGTTAGCGGTTCGAATGCGAAACAGTTTTAATTAGCTCATGGTACAAATTTTAACGATTCAATTTAGGAACCTAAATTGAACTGCTTCGTTAATGACTCGTAAAGTAAAGTTCATGGTGAGGCCCCACTAGTATGTGCCGTATTCGTTTCGTCTGTTGTATCATCACAGGCAGAGAACAAAAAGTTACGAGGCTGGACACTCTCCACCGCCCCCCAGCTTTAGTACCGCATCACAACCCGCACATTGACGGTCACATTGACGGATCGACAACAAGGCTGTCGGCGAGCCGTTTTCGCATCAAGACGGCTTTGATATTTGAATATAGTTTTCATTTATTCATCACGAAACTTTTACGTTAATATAAAACATCATTGTACGTTACTATTTATAATGGTCGTAAAAAGAGGAGTTTGTTTCGTTTTCCGAAAAACGAATCGATAGGTAAGCAAAAAATTTATGTCTGAGACTCATTCAGTTATTGTTTTTTTCGTTTATTTAGTGCAGAGTAATATATAATACAGGTTTATTACATGAATATAATGATATGTAATATAGTTCGAATTTTCAACTTGTATTGGCAATAAATATGTAGTGAATATAATAGTTAACTAAGTAATGATAAAGTTGGACACGCAATTTCAAATATCTTGGTTACCTTACCTGAAAGTACCTGTCCAAAATATAACATTTTAGGTGCTTTTAATTTATTTTTTTAAATAAAGCTTCAGGATTATTCTAGTTAGTAAATTAATGAAAAATATAATATTATATAGAGACAAATACCTAATGAATATGCATTGACTTACAATTATATGGACGTCGGGTCCGCGCTAAAAAGTGTCCGAACTTATAGGGCATTAAAATCGTATACAGAGCGTCATTCACGCTTTAGTCTTCGTTTGTTCGACTGACAGCGAAGCAAGCAAAATTAGACAGTACTGCGATGAGATTACAATTTAAATTCAACGTTTTAGCTTTTTCATATTCCTTTGCATGTCACTACGTTTAAATAGGTTGACTTGGGACATTTTTTTCGTGGTTTTTGTATTAGACCCGTCGTCCATTTATTTGTAAGTCAATGTGAACATGTGTAATTATTAGGATTCTGTTAATTGAATTATGGATAACAGATTCGCGATAGAATTTTTGGTATGTTGCCGCTCTGACTACGTACGAGAAAATGATGGGTAACCCTTTTTTTTTTGACGGGGGGTAATCTTTATGGATACCCCTGCGCCCAGGGAGACTCAGGGGTTATGTGGGGACTCTCCCTCCAGGCTGGAGGGCCTACCCCACTAAAACCCCCCGGGTTTTCCTCTCGCCGGTTGAGTCGGCGCCGTGGGATCAGTAAACATTCACCACGACGCCGCGCGCCGCCCGGCCGCCCTAGCTTACGCCAGGGCTCCCGCGCCAACGGAGGGGCGAGTCGGTTGTCCTCCGGACCGCCCCCCAGACGAGTGAGGCCGTGCAATGCAGGCTCCGGTGTCCCTGTCCAGAGCCCGCTGGTCTCACTAGGGGATCAGGCGAGCAGCGAACTTCCTTCGCCTTCTCCCCGTACGTCTGCGCCGGAGCGGGTGCGCGTCCGCCGCGTCCTCGCGCACCCGCTCCGCATGATGGGTAACCCTACCACTTCACGCACACATTTGCGCCTGTGCAGATAGCCTTGCTTTATGTAGTAGTAGGTAAATAACTTTCAACCGTTGTATGGACCGTCCGGGGTGTGTCGCAGGTGCAAGGTGGATTTTTCTTGCATTTGAAGCGTCCGGTCATCACTTGCGTCGGCAAGGTTTTGTTCCGATTTTATGAGCCTCTGCCACCTCCAGAAGGAGCGATTTCGAGACTGCTCCCGTATCTGCGCTTTAACATCTTTAAGACGGGCGCTATTGCAGTGCCACTCAGATCTTTACAATATAAGGCTCAGTTTGCCACTGCAACTGCTATTGACAGACATGTCGTTTACTACCAGGCACTTGTTCGTTCCGTCATATGGTATCCGAAAAAACGGATCCTCCTCCATCGTCGACCTTATCGTCACTTTCCATCAGATGAGAGGGAGCTCAAATGTCTACTTATTTCCTTTTGTATATAAAAAAAATACAATCCAACCACTGATAGATACCTACTTTACCTACTACTCGTTAGCGAGTTCACGAATTCTTCTTTCAAGCGAAAAACTGGCGCTAATAAACTTATGCCTGTACGGAAAACTCCATATCGTAAGGCTGTTTCTTAACAGGTTTAAAATTTTCATTTTCTTGTTGCTTTGAGCCAAAGAAAACTGGAATAAAACGAATTTGTTTGTTTTGAAATTCGACTAAGTGAAATACAATATTTTTATAATTATTAATACAAAGATTGAATTCGATCTGAACCAACGTCTTCCAGCAAACCGTGCTGGACACTATGCCAACTAAGTCCGAATCCAGCCGCACCGAAGGATTTTTTTCTATGTGTTCAATCTTTGCAATAATAATTACAACAAATTAGTGGAGTAATTTCCCAAAAAAAATTAATATCATGGTGGTCAAACACGACATTCAATAAAAAAATACAATATTTTTATTTCAGATAATTTTCAAGTAGCAGTAGCTCCTTGAGAACGTCAGCATTACTGTGTTTCGGTTTTAGGGTAAGGGTGCTGGTGAAATTGCAGGTTCATTTGACTCTTCAAATCTTTGTGATTTAAAACTCTGAGTGGCACTGCAACTGCTGTGGACGTTATTTAAAATACAATTAAAAATTGAAATTATTCAAGAATATTACAACACAGGCTTTATTGTTTCGAAAACTGATAATACGGACATCAATTTTCAAGTTAATAGAAATTCTAGACAATCGTTACAATCTATTCTTAAGAGAAAAGTGTATTACATTTCGTGATCCGTGATTTTGTATTAAAACATGATACAAGCTATTCAGTTTCTTATTCGTTCTACTTAAGGACCCGTTTTCCAATTGAGCTATAGATTCACTTGAAACAATAATAACTTTTGAGTTGATTGAGTGAGGAAAATGCTCAACGCTTTAGTAAATTGGAACATTTAGCACACTAAAGAAATTACTAGGGAATATGCCAAAATAGCGACTTGAAAGCTCTCAACCAGTACAACAAATCGTAACCTTGGTTATATTAAAGTCAATTCACAGATCAAAAGTATTTTTCTCACACAAAATCTATTATAAACAATACGAACCAGATGACACAAATGATGTATTTATTATATTATAAATTTTGTAAATCTCCTATTTAAACATTAGGGGAAAGATGTACCAGATGATCCCCTTAAGAGAGAATGGTGGTAGTTTAAAAGATATTCAGCTTAAAAGATAAGCAGATGTAAAAGCGTTGAATGATAGAAAATTTATCTATTTACATGTTGTCTTACTAAAAACGTTTTATTTTTTGATCTTTCATTATTATGTTTGAATATTTTTAAAACCCTACTAAAGGATCGTTTTGGACACCGGGATGTTCAAGATGATCCTAATATATATAAGGGTATGGGCAAAATGATCCAGGGGATCACCTTCCCTCTATTTAGGAAAATTTCTAAGGTATGTGAAACCACAGTTACGGAACTTGGAGAACAAATAATCCTAATTAATTTATATCTTACAGGTACCTAAGGGTGGGCGATATTGTTTTTTATGGCAAGTTGATATCCATTCTCGTCTCCATATCTTTAATGTACTTTACGAGTTTTTTCACCTAAATATTTCATTGAACAGACATACCCTTTATTTTCACCTTTAGCCCGTCTTTTTAATGGCATAACGCGTCCCTACTGCTAACCATTTACTTGCCGATCTATGTGGCGTCCTACTTTTTACGCCTCTAGTTCTTTAGATCATAGTCTTCCGACCACCCACCACAAATGGTTTTTCTTTTACTATTACGCGGCCTGGTCTAAAACAAGAAAAAGCATTTATATTTGTTATTAATCGAGATCGATCGTGTAAACGAAATCCAGTCTTCTATTATTTTATTCGTATTGCAAGCTATTTGATTAAGAGGTTTCAGTACTCAAAAAAACATACAAATTAAATATAGTCCGTTAACAATATATACAGTACAAGATGATCCCCACGGATCATCTCGTACACCAAAACCATAATCGTCTTGCTCCAATTTACTTATTTTTATTTTTTGTTCGGCAAAATAACCTGTATGCTGTCTATCGTTACCACGCCATTAAAAAAGTAAATAGAGCATTATACAAAGCCACAAACGCAAAAAATCTTAACAATTGATTGCTTAGAATGGAAGTTTCCTAAGCTTTTAATCAATTTTACCTTCGATCAAACTCACACAATTTTAGTTTTTTTCCACAAAAATGAACTCGT
>NW_020653900.1:546695-582608 GCF_003589595.1 Hyposmocoma kahamanoa | reverse complement strand
TTTGGGGAAACTGCACAGACGTTCAGGAAATTTTTGTTCTCCAAAAGAAGTGCCTAATAATATTAGCAAACATAGACCAAATGACATCTTATAAAGACTAGTTTCGCAAATTTAACATACTAACGATAACTTGCATATTCATATTTGAAGCTTGTAAATTCATTAAAAAAAGCACTCTGACCTGTATTCGCCGCTAAAAACAGTAAAACGCAATAGTCGTAATATGGACAAAGTAGAATTACCTTTTTTAAAAATGGAATTGTATTCATCGGGTCCCCACCAATGTTAATAAAAATATATAACCATCTCCCGAACAGCTTAAAATGTACTCAGGATTAAAAGCTTTTGAAAGACAACTTAAAACATTTTTAAAGGAGGTCTCCGAACGTGATCGGGAGCTGTGGTAACTTACCTCCGTGCCGAGCTGAGGCTCCGTTCGCCAGTAAGTTTGGCAGCCGCAAGGAAGACAACGGGGTGGTGTGCCTCGCTTTGTCGTGAGAAGGGGGAGGGGGTTCCGGTGCGCAAAGTCGATCTCGGATCCCTCCCACTAGAGCACCCGAGAAGGCCACCGTGGGGTTTTAGCTGGTAGAAATCATAACAGAAGGCTTAACTGGCACATGCGACGGAGAGGTATCCCAGGTGGATTTTCCCACGACAAAAAAGATAAATATGCCTTGTGTTGTTTCATGTTTAAAACCACGAACAAAGATACGAATAAACAAACTTCGGAATGATATTCGTTCCAAAAACAAAAGAGGAAATAATTAAATGATATTGCAGTGACAAAAACTCACTGACCCGCTGTTGTCTCGTTGTTCCCTGATCGACAAGTGCATAATTAAGCAGCTGCTGTCCCCTGTGGTAGGATATGAACTATATATTTTAAAAACGGTTAGACTTCTTCAAAACTTGTCCAGTAGTTAAATGACCCTAGCGACACGGTACCAACGCCTGGTTTTAAGTGACATACCTGTCCATAACAGATGCAGTGCTGCTCAGTGCTTCTAACCGCCGTGATCTGAAGGGCACTGCCACTGCACCCATCACCCTGAGACATAAGTTAACAAGTCCTATAATTAAATTTTTATTGAATTGATATTCAATTTTTTTTTGTGAAATTACTCCACTAGTTTGTTATAATTATTGATACAAAACCAAATACAAAGACACGACGCAAGCACATACAAAAATTCGTGAGGTCCGTTGGTTCGTTCCGTGGCTTAGTTGGTATAGCGTCTGGCACGGTATGCAAGAAGACGTCGGTTCGAATCCGACCGGATCGAAGGAATTTTTTGTGAGTGTTCGATCTTTGTATTAATAATTATAACAAACTAGTGGAGTAATTTCACAAAAAAAAAATTGAATATCAATTCAATAAAAATTTAATTAATACAGTGAATAGCGACCTCTCTCGCCAGGACTGGTAGCTGTGAAGGTACTAACTGGGTGATAAATCTTTCATAGATTTCTCATAGATGGCGCTACGACTAAAAAGTCGTTGAAAAACCAAATACAAAGACACGACGCAAGCACATAGAAAAATTCGTGAGCTCCGTTGGTTCGTTCCGTGGCTTAGTTGGTATAGCGTCTGGCACGGTATGCAAGAAGACGTCGCGTCGGTTCGAATCCGACCGGATCGAAAGAATTTTTTCTGAGTGTTCGATCTTTGTATTAATAATTAAGTCCTATAATAATAAATATATGCCAATAAAATAAATATATGCCTGTAATTTCACCAGCTCCCTTATCCTTCAAAACTGGAACTGGAACAGAAATAGGCAAGATGGCAGTACTTCCCTGGGCGAACTCTTGCACGAGGAGCTCTACTGCTATTAAACCATTATTAAAACATACTTTGAAATAGTACATATAATTAATTTAATTAACATTATAAGTAACTTAGTAGTGTGTAAGTTCTGAATTTCTGAAATTCAGAAAATCTGAATTAAATAAGTGCTAGAACCATTGACTCACAATTATACGGACGTCGGGTCCGCGCTAAAATGTGTCCGAACAGGTAGGGCGTTAAAATCGTATACAGAGCGTCATTCACGCTTTAGTCTTCGTTTGTTCGACTGACAGCGAAGCAAGCAAAATTAGACAGTACTGCGATGACATTACAATTTAAATCTAACGTTTTAGCTTTTTCATATTCCTTTACATGTCACTACGTTTAAATTGGTTGACCTGGGACATTTTTTTCGTGGTTTTTGTATTAGACCCGTCGTCCATTTATTTGTAAGTCAATGGCTAGAACTTAAAGAGACGATATAATAATCTCCACAATAGATAACATATGACTCATTTTCGTTGTTAGCCGTCTTCAAATAAGGAAGTTTCTTGTATGTATGTTACGCGATAACTCGGTGAACCGATTTCGATAATTCTTTTTTTGTTGGAAAGAGAGTAGTATTAGACCCATTTCAATTTGAAGAGAATATTCCACCTATAAGGGTGGCAATCTCGTGGATGATGTCAGTTTCGTGCACTTTCCGGTAACTGATTTCAATAAAACTTTGCAAATAGATGAATTCCACGAACTGTTGAGGTCGTTTTGTTTTTTATAAAAAAGTTACGATTATTTTGTCTTACCGCTTGATTTATACTCTATGCAATTTGTAGAGAGCAAAATTTGTGGATTTATGAAAATGCAATAGTCAAAGGGAAACTGAGAGGAAAACTGAGCACTTGGTTCTTTTTTAAAAAGCTATTTTAACAAGAGTAATCAAGGAGCAAAATGTCGTTTCTTCTATTTCGTAGCACTCTTGATAGAGTGGTTGTGGTCATCATGAAGTATGTTTGTCAGGGGCTAATATGACCCCTGGTATTACTAGGTAGCCCCTGAGGTTAGAATACTTACTATTTGCGCTCAAAGGCTATTCGTAAGACTGTCCACAAACGTTTAATTGAAAACTCTACGGGATTGGAAGAATCCAATGGACGATTGGCTTAAAATGAATGTGATGAAATTGAGGCTCTAATCTAATTATTAAAACTTTAGGAAATGAAACTATTTTTCCGGATTTAAATCGCGTATATTTGTTTTTTCAAACAAACCGACGTTTCGGGCCCTTTACAGGTCCCATGGTCACGGTTGACTGAAAAACTGGTTTGTTTGAAAAAACAAATATACGCGATTTAAATCCGGAAAAATAGTTTCATTTCCTATGTGTAACAATCGCGAAAACCTAAGAACTCGATATTAAAACTTTTTTATAAAAAAAATTGTAGATTACATCAAGTGTTTGAAATCGGTTTACGGAATGTGGGTGATGTCTAATGAACCGGATTCATACCCTAATTTACCACCCTTAGACGTGGAATATTTTCTTCAAATTTGAACAGGCCCACTACTCAGTGAGAGACCCCCTTTTGAACAAAAAAGAATTGTCGAAATCGGTCCACAAACGTCATAGTAATCGTACAACATACACACAAAAAAGAACAAAATAAAAGTATGTATGTATGCAAACACATCATTGGACAACAAAAACAAATTACAAATTTTTTAACAAAGAAATAGAACGTTATTGTACAAAGGCGAGCTTATTCCATAAAGGGACTTTTTTCCAGCTAACCTTTGAATAATTGAAAGGAAAGTTGGCTCCTGAGTCGGCAATAAAGTCTAATAAATCATGAAATTGAATGCTAGTCAATAATCAAAGAACACATTTTTGTATCAAATGTACCTACACACGAATATATAATATTAAGTAAAGAAAGATACACTAATATATAATAAAATGAATGTATAAAATAAGACTATAACTAAATATGTAAAAGTAATCGTCCAGGGAAGTACTGCCGCCACACACATACAGGCACATGGGACTTATGTCTCAGGGTGACGGGCCCAGTGGCAGTGCCCCTCAATCTTTGCGATTAAGACTCTGAATGGCACTGCAACTGTCATGGACAGGCGTGTAGCTTACCATCAGGCGCTCGACTTGTATGTCCCGTCACTTGATATTATAAAAAAAACATAAATATATACAAATATCTTTTTTTAAAATACGTCAGTGCACACGCACATTCATGTATTTTTAAAAAGGACTTAAGTGTATTATATCGACATCTAGTACAAATACCCTTTAAAGGGTAAAATAGAACACGTCTTTTTTGATGCACAAGTGAAAAGAAACCCTAAAAGTATTATGTAATAAAATACAGTCTAAACGCATTATAAAGAAGAAAAACAGATTATTCAAATTTATATTATATTTCTAGTCTACGAAACTGCGTATAAATACTCTTAAAGGGCCGGTTTTGTTTTTTTTATTATATCAAATCACGGGGATGAACAAGTTGTGGGTCTGGAGGAAACTGTCATGCGTATCCATAACAGTTACTGTTCCACTCAGAGCTTTAAATCCCAAACATCTGAAGGGCACTGCCACTGCGCCCGTCACTCTTAGATATAAAAGCTGACAAATACCATGTGTAGCGCCACCAGCCAGCAAATAAGAACGCAGTAATAATCACATTACTTCCTTGGTAAGTCAATGTTGGCGCCAGAAATATAATAAAACTACACGAATTTTATAGATTTTAAGACTTTCGTGGTTATTCACTAAATGATTATCACTAGTATCAGGTTTTTTACCACGATATGACTTATGTACGGTATACTTAGGAAATATCGGGAAAATAAAAAGAAGTCATACCGTGGTAAGAAACCTGATACTAGTGATAATCATTTACACGAATTTTATTCAAAAAAAAGTAGTCGTAGGCGTTTACATGGTGTTACAAGAATCGATAGTACCTCAGCTCGAATTCAAGTTTCCCGTACTGAATCGATTCTGTGGCGCGAGTCGAGCAGCAGGCACACTGGCTTTATTTCGGAATCTATTTTTCAACAAACGAAATTAAAACCATTTCAAAAATGTATATCGTATAATATACGTGTTCTATTCAATTCAGTTATTAATAGTAATTGGTATATATAAAGTATCTATTGAATACAACAGTTTTCTTGTAAAATTTCGAGGTAAGTTTGTTGTTCTTTTTATATTGAAAATTTTTAGGACTCGTGTTTTCACACCGTATACTAATCAGTATATAGCCTCAATTTTACTATATATTTTTTTTCCAAATTCCACACTTTCTCTGTTTTGCGGAATCAATAAAAGCCATTTGAGGTTTAAATCTCGTCATCTGAACCGGCCCCTTAAACATACCTATAAAGAATTAGCCAACATAATAAAGAAAGAAACCTATAAAGATCTGCCTCCTAGATCCTGGGGTCGATTCCCAAGGCCGGGAGATGTATGCATATGGCCTACATTTATTTCCCTCGCGAATTTAGGTGTCATTTGTGGTTGTCTATGTGTGTGTCCATGGCAGCCGCGACACAGGGTTGTATCTGGTGCGGGGCTATGAGTGTGTTGCATTATTGTTATTATTATTATTAATTAAGTATACTTTGGCTTTCATAAGCGCCTTTTAAAAGTTTTTTGAAGGATGCTACACACATCGAGTAGACAAATTACATTCGCGGGGTTACAAACTGATCGAATAAGAAAAATGTAGGAATCGTCGCGGATAGAGCAAAGGCCCGAATTGGTAAAGGAGATCACATTTTACAGGGGCGGATTTAAATGTTATTACTTTGTTATTTCAATAGCTGCGAGTCTCATTTTAGTACAGTAAGCATTAATTTATGTTATTTACAGAATGATAACAGTTGTTAGCAAATTCTCAAGCAAAAACTTGGGTAAGTAAGGTAGCATTTAATGCACGAAAGGAAACAGCTTAATACAATTCACTTTCAATCATTTATTTCCTTTTAAGCAAGTAGCATAATAGTTCGTTGCTAAATTACATAATAAAAGAAGACAGTTAGTACATACCTGTATAAATTAACAACCTTTATATACGGCACTCACAGTATTCACAATATTATATCTGGCTAAGAAATTCAAACACAGACTGCATAAATTTTCTATTGTGACCATACCATCAAGCTTCGCCCTACCATCGTTTTGGTGGGGTAAACAGGCTGTGATTTCATTGGTTAACGCTTTTGGTAGACCGACGCTTGATTGATTGGCATTTCTTTTAGAAATGGATTTAGATACTATTAAATGTTATTATTGCTAAACTGTAATACAGAAATGATATCAGGCAGGCATTAATTTAGACGTACTTTAAAAAAAAATATAATTAATATGAAAAACCTTTTAATTATAATAATAAGTTCGAACCGATTACGTGCTTAAGGTATGACAATAATTGATACCAGTTCTAATTTGTATTCGTTACGCTAACACAGTAGATTCCAGTAAACCAGGCTAATCTGGTTGCCACGACGGTTACGCGGTTTTGGTTTGGCCACTACTTACGTTTACTTGCACTATCCCCGACGAAATTTTTTTATTTAAATCAAAATCAAAGTCAAATAATGATTTCCGTACCTGAGAAGCATTACACTGTAAGCACCATTTTTGTAATTTTACGGGGGAAGCGATTTTGTGTCGAAATGCAGCAGTTTTTTAGCATTTATTCAATAGGTAAAATATTTACACTTGAAAAAGTCATTTTTTAAGCTACTGCTCGATCACTACGCTGACCTCCCTGAGAAGAACGAGCAAGAAACTCTAGAGATTGCTCTTTTCAAATAAACTTTAATGCTATAAATACATTTTGAATCATATTTGTGTGGAATCTAGACTCACGTTGTCTTCCATACATCTTTATCTAACACGTAGTCTACAATTTTGTAATATAACTTTTCAATTAAAATACTTTTAATGTAAGTTTTAAACTTAGGAAATGGTAATCTTAATATATTCTCCAGAATCTTATTTTAAAAACGTATACAGTTCCCCATAAAAGAATCGTTTACTTAGTTAAACGAAATCGTGGTGCCATGAGTTTGGACTTAGTTCTACGGTTAATATTATGGATATCTTCTTTCTTAATGAAATTATGTGTATTTTACCATAGATACCCTAATAATTACCTTACATAAAGTATTTCGACCTTTAGAGGTTCATAACTTTACCATTTCAGCTAGTCGTGACCATGGGACATGTAATGTTGATACATTAAGAAAAATAGTCTCATTTTCATTTTTGTTTTATTTTCTGAATATTTTATCTACATTTTAAGATTTTGTATTGTTGTTTCCTCTTTCGTTTTTTTCTCGTTACTGGTAGACGTAGAGCTCTTTATGAAAAAGTTCGTTCAGGGAAGTGCGGCCATGTTACCTATTTCTGCCGCCAAGCAGTATAATGTGACTATTAATGCGTTCCGGTTTATAGGTAAGGGTGCTGGTGAAATTAGTCACATCGGATTTATCAACTTATGTCTCAGGGTGACGGGCGCAATGGCCCGTCCCTTATGATCTTTGCGATTTAAAGCTCTAAGTGACATTGCAATCATCAAGCGCACGACTTGTTCGTCCCGTCACTGGGTATTATTAAAAAAAACAATGTACACATTTGTGAATCGAGGTATGTATAAAAATTTCTGTAAAGTTCAATGATGGGGTGTATTATCTATGATGGTAATAAATATGAAAATCTTCAGTGTTCAGATGAAAATCTGAACATTGACCTTCAATGTATCCACGTGCCGGCAACTGTACGGTAGCTCACACGGCAAAGTTAGTTGTCAGATCACGTCGCGCACAAATCGACGGTACACGATTGTATCCTAAACCCTACTGTACCCTTAGCTTTTATACAGGAGGAGGAAAAACAGACTACTTTTTCTTGAAATCTTATTTACACACTCCGTTCCGGGCACGAGTCTTTACGATTCATATTGTGAAGCGTAAGTTTACTTCTTTTTCTATGGTTGCGACGGCAAGTCAGTTATTATCATCTTGACGACTTTACGACTATACGATCGCATTCAAAAGCTTCCGTGAATGTGCGTAGGGTAATATTCATTTATAAAGATGGTGATACGTAATTTCAAGGGAATTGAGTGTAATAACCAGTGATCGCAATTGACGGAGTTAATTTAGTAAAACTAAAGAATAACGTGGACATTCCCTTCTACAAATCCCGGGATTTCTCGGAACTGATTGTATTTGAATTTGTGTATTATTTTTCGAAATTTGAGCACATTGGCGACAAATTATTATTTCCTATTAAGCTTATTTTATTTTTTATAATACTAAGTGACGGGACGAAGAGCGCCTGGTGGTCAGCGACACGCCTGTCCATAATAGTTGAAGTACTGCTCAGAACTTTAAATCACGAAGATCTGTGGGGCACTGCCACTGCAGTGCCTTAACTGCCTTCGTGGCCGAACTGTTACCATGCCGGACTGCCACGCAGAGCTCCCAAGTTCGATTCCCGGGCCAGGATAAACATTTGTATAGCCTATATTTATTTATCTTTTGAGTTTGAGTGTAATTTGTAGTTAGCTATGTGTGTGTCCATTGGACCCATGACATATGGTTTCCCTAGTGCGGAGCTATGTCAAGTGTGTGTGCGTTACTGCGTCCGACACTCTGAGACAAAAGTCAACAAGTCCCATGTGCCTGTAATTTCACAAGCACTCTTACCCTTCGACCGGAACGCAGTAATGCTCACATTACCGCTTGGCGGCAGAAATAGGTAAGGTGGCAGTACTTCCTGACGAACTCTTTCACAAGGAGCTCTACTGCTACCAAAGTATTTGCTACAAATTGTTGTCTCAAAAAATAATATTGGAAAAAAAGAAAAAACTAACAATAATACGTAATAATATATAAATGCTTTAGCCATTTAAAAAATAAACAATAGATAACCAATATTTTGGACTGTTTAGAAAATAAACAGTAAAAAACGAAATTTTATACACATTAATAACGAAATGGGTATGTCCATGCCAAGATAACGTTCATACTTTAGGTAGATTAACTATTACAATACTAATGGAGTATTTTCAGAAAAATTGGTAGTAACATCATGATATTGATTAAACTAAATAAAATATTGTTATTAATGAAGCGACATCTCTTGTCAGTCGCTGGTAACTGCAAAGGTACCTGAGCGAAGAAAAAACTTTCATAGATTTCTCACAGATGGTGCTACGGCCAAAATTCTGCTGATAACACGCAAAATAGGTGCCCAGACGTCGATTTGCGTACACCAGCCAGTTACATCATTCCATTATGCACAAAATGCACGATTTAATTCCGCGTTCACCCTATCCATCATTAGGGCACTAGACGTAGGCTAGGTTATGGAGTGGAATTCCTTGCTTGCAGAGATATTCCCTGAACGCTACAACTTGGGCCTGTTCTAGACTAGAGTGAATAGGCATTTATATCCATCGTCACTTTCCATCAAGTGAGTCGGAGGTCAAATCGATACCTCTAATGAACTATACTGCGTTAACTTAATTGTTGGACCTGTTCTGTTTTTATTTTGTTTTTTTTTTATTTTCAAATTTTGATTTTTGTTTTTTTAAATATGGCTGTTTGCATAAATAACAGAATTACTGGAGGTATCGGAATGCATATTTATTCTGTCATAAACAAAAAATACTATAAGGTGGCAGATTTAGTTCAACCGGTATTATGCAATTGTAATAAAAAACAGCTCTTGTGTGGTTACGCTAAACCCATCAAAGGTCGTCACGCAAACTCACCCTGTACAGACAAGGGCTACCGTAATACTTTTATTCACCCGAGCGCAGGAGCAGATTTCTTTGCGAACCCACGCATTACGAATGAAATCTAAAGGTTAGAAGGAACTCCTTGTCCAAATTGAAAATACGCTAAAGGTTTTTAACCCTTTTTTATTTTGTAACTCTCAAACAAATTGATGTCAAATGTAAATTTACATTTCACTTAAAAATTCAAATGTAAAATTTACATTTTACTTACAAATTTAAAAGTAATGCGCAACTAACGGCACACTATAAGCACAGTTATCTTTTTTCACCGACTTCAAAGAAATGAGGAGGTTCTCAATTCTACTCCAGTTTTTTTTTTAATATTTATCTTACGGGATAACTCCGGTATTTGTGGACCGACTTTGATCGTTCTTTATTTTGTTGGAAATAGGATATCTCGGTAGTAGTCCCATTTAAATTTAAAGAAAATATTCCACCTCTAAGGGTGGCAAACTAGGGGATGAATCCGGTTTCGCGCACTTTCCGGGAACCAATTTCAATAAAACTTGGCAAATAGATGTAATTCCACGCACTGTTGAGGTCGGTTTTTAATACTCTGTACTGAGATTATTATGATATCAATTGACTGGACGAACAACTCGTGTCTCGTGTTAAGCGACACGTCTGCCCATAACAGTTGCAGTAGTGCCACTCAAGAGCTTTAAATCGCAAAAATCTGAGGGAGCACTGCCACTGCGCCTGTCACCCTGAGACATAAGTTAACAAGTCCCGTGTGCCTATAATTTCACCAGCACCCTTACTACTTACAGTGAAGTTCACAATAGGTGAGGTGGCAGTACTTTCCTGGACGAACTCTTTCGCAAGGAGGTCTACTGCGACTTAACTTCGTCTTGCTTATCTTTCTCCGCCTCTCTTTCCTTCGTGTCTCTGCTATAACGTTTCCAAGAAAACTGTCGTAACGTATCATGTGCCGAAACAGCCTTCCCCTCCTTTCAAACACATATCCAATGCACTTTACCGGCAACACCTACTCTCCTTACAAAAATCTGTCTAATTTGTTGAATGATAAATAAATAGGACTTCTTTTTTTTCTCGATATTTCGGAACGGTTGCACGCTCCATGGTCACTGGACGGCGGCAGATGACAGCTTACCCTCTTGCGCTGTCGACGACTACCTTTATCGCGATTTGTTGTGGCGTTACCATTTTCACTCACTTTTTTCACCACGGAGCGTGCAACCGTTCCGAAATATCGGGAAAATAAAAAGAAGTCATACCATGGTAAGAAACCTGAAATTAGTGATAATCATTTAGTGAATGACCACGAAAGTTTTAAAATCTATATAATTTGTTGAAATTTTAATATTAATAATTAGTTTTCATGTGCCAATGTACACTTTTTCGTAGCCTTTTTAAATAAACATTTTTACTTTGATTTATTACACTAAAAGTATTCACAATCATAATTTTCGCTTACAGTTACACTTATATATATATAAATCCGCGCATGCACTTACATATTGAATAGGTACTTTAGATGCACTATTAACGCTATATTACATGTATAATTTTAATGAACAATTTCCATCCTAGTCGTTTATTAGATCTTACATTATCGTCACATATCGTCTACTTTTTCGTTTACTTTCTCAAACTCGTATCTTAAAACACAAATGTTGCAGTCTGATTTCACATCACAATCACAACCCAAATTGACACCATTGATAAGAAATTTAAAATATACTATAATAATATAATACGAGTTTGAGAGAGTAAGGCATCGATACACTGAGTCTGCGCCATTTCACAGCTATGACAAACAATCTTTTATTTTGTATTCACTGGTGAATAAATCATTATTTTTATATCATCATCGTTTTATAAATTATTTTGGCTCGTATTAGGGAAAGTTTATTTACCTAAATTTGGAGATCCCCTGCGGACATTCCCCGTCCCCAGACTACAAGATTGACTAACCCTGTTAAGCCTTGAATTGTCTAAAAGCCGATTTCGCGAGTCAATGAATATTAAATTGTGAATTGGTTAATTTTAGTCTGAGGGTCAATTTTTTTGTGAATAACCATTTTTATTGGTTCTATTGTGAAAATGTTAATAACATTACAGCGTCGAAAGCCAAAAAATACAATGCAAAGATCAAAGTCAAAGTAAAATAATCTTTATTTCATAAGTAAGCAAATTACATTTAAAATCGTCGTACTGATTAAACTCTACTGTTCATTCGTAAGGCAGATTCCCCTGATAAGAATGAACGAATTGCTCTTTGTAATCTTCATTTGGATACATTTATCATTACGTGTCACTACCACGGATTTTTATTATCCAAGTACGCAGAAGTGGTATACGGGCATTTCTCCTAGAAGGGCTAAGTTCTCCGACTTCGGTGGTCGACTTCCTTTCTTAATTTCAGGAAAAACATTGACTGAGAAGGACAAAGAACTCAAACTTACATAAGATTCCGTTAATTGGGCAAGTAGATTATCAACAGTTAATGACATATTTGATCCACCGAATTCAGCTACCACCGAAATCAGAATAATTTAACAAAAGGCAATATTTTTGCATAAAATTGTATGGAAAAGGCAATAAAAACATTCAATAATTTACATAAACATTTACTAGTATGGCTAACTATTAAATCAAACTTTAAAAACTAAAATGTGTTTATAAATCGAGCAGAACGCAAACGAATTTCACCTTATGAGTATAATTAAAGTTAGTTTTCAGTTTGCCTGTTCAACCTTTTTTCAATCACACAAAATATTTTCGTACATTTAAAAAAAAATGTAGAACTCAATTTGTAGCTACAAAAGAAATCAACTTGTTGGAACTTGCGCGATTTATACCTTTCATTACTTTTTATACATGACGAGGTAGTTCACGTAACTTCAAAATCTTTCCTTCCACTTTTTCTTCGCATACCTCTGTCTATCTTTTTGTAAACCTTTCATGTATAATTGCATCGCTTTTTATCTTTGCTTTTCTAGCACGTTCCTCAATTTTATTGAGTTCCAATTATTCTTTTCTGTTTTGATTGTCCTTATTCATTTTCACCGGGAAGCAAGTAGTAATATAAAATGTGAAAATCAATAATATTAACTAAACGTTTATATGAAAAAAAAACGTATAAAATTCTTGCTTTTCAAAGAAAATATGGCGTTGATGGCAGCTTTTTCCGACTTCGGTGGAAGCTTTTCTGAATTCGGTGACATTGTGATTTTATCCACAGAAACCAAGGCCACGGGGTTCAGAAAAAATATATTTTTTTATATTACTCGTAAACGGTAATACTTGTAAAACTAAAAAATTGTTATTATATTCTTGTTGTTACAACACATATTATAAAAAATGTTACATACAACCATAAAATTTAGTCATTCAGCATGACAACGAATTCGTGAATTCGTTAAAAACATCGTGATGTGTATATATTGTCTGTTTTTTGAAGACAGAGTAAAATGATATTTGTAGGATTGCCAGTTTTCATGAAATTTTGAACAGTTGTGTAGTTGTTGTCGATAGTTTTGTCGATAGATTGTGAAAGAAGACCAGTCATTTTTGGCAAAATTTTACTGAATTTTGAATGTTACGAGACGTTCTAAAGATTCCTAATTGCGGTATTGCCTTCTTTATTTTTATTTTGACAGTTAGCCTACTAGTATAGCCGGATTTGATAATTCATATTGAATTAAAATGGAAAACTTTAAAATATGTCTTCTCTTTGTATTTTTCGTAAACTTTGTTCTAAACACAGATATATGTATGTATGAATTTAAAAAATGAACAATTCTAATGAACTTGTGCTCAGTAATTGCATGAATAATGATATTTATTCCATAAGCGTGCTTAATTTTTAGCCGATAGTCGATAGAATATTTCGTCTGCTTAAAGGTAAAACCACATTTTCCACAAAAAATCTCCAAATTATGTACCAGTTGTAAGAATGAGATGAGATGCTGAATCACCTTTCTGCAGATAAAACCCTAATTAAGTTTATAGTTTTTTTGTTATTGAATTTCACGTGCGGAAAGATGGTTATTTTCTTGCCGTAGCTATATAAATTAAAGATCTTTTGTGTAAAATGTCACATTAGTGGCTTTACCTTTAAACAGACGATTTATCGACTGCAATCACTAGCTGCTCGCAAGCGAACAACACTTTTGCACAATGAAACACCACCACAGATAATATTACAAGTGCGACTATAATTTTTACACTCTAAAGTACCGAGCGAAATAAGGCATTTTTCTACGATTTTCGAGGTTTTTCGCGAAATAATTTTCACGACGTTATCATACAAAGCAAAAATGGCGGACTGAACATCATAAACAACAATTTTTATTCCATTACTGTTTTCAAAACATAATAAATTCACTCTGATGAATTATTAAAAGTTATGGAACTAACGTTGTTGCTTATGATGTTAGCAGTGTAGTTCAGCGAAATTGTTAATATTTAAAAATAACCCTGTATAAATGAATTTTTTTAAATAAAGTTGGTAACGCAATATTATTGCAGCTTTTAGTTATGTCTACAGTTTTGTTAAAGTTTTAACGGAGCTTGTCTAGATAGAACTCCTGCCTTAAAATTCAGAGAATTTAACCAAAAGGGTAGAACTTAAATAACAGCTGAAACTGAAATTAACCTTGTAAACTATAGACAATATTTATGAAGTAACGTCACGTCTACCCATCCACTCTGAGCTTTAAATCGCAGAGACTGCGCTACCGTGTCAAACCAATACACTGTAAAAACAGGATTTGGACAGAGACAGGACTGTCTGTGTATTCAAAATTGGCAGTGAATCTGTTGTAGGGGATCAGATGAGAATAGCCCGCATCACAGTCACGCCTAGTGTTGTTAAAAAACCGTTTTTATTTTCTGATGTGAAAAAAATACAATGAAAAAAACATGAAAAGAAACCTTTTTTTTCTGGAGTACGTTTTTTTTCTAAAAGTATGAAAATAAAAATATGACAATATGACAATTGTATTTTTTTACTACATTTTCTTTTTTGTTGTTAATATTATTCTTCATAGATAAATTAAATTGCTCAAAATAAATGGGCAACACTGACAGAGTGGTCAATTTGTGGCGAATTCCCCAAATTGCGGGGAATTTCAACTCGATTGAGCATTTTGTGGGATTGACGCTATGTGGGGAAAATGCGGGGATTGTAATTTTACCTTTTTTTTAAAATGTGTCAGTTACTGTTGCATCGCTGCTTTGATGATTACTGATAAAAACACTACTTATTTATTTATCTAAGAGCGATATTAATAGTTTTTTCCATATCGCACATATCCCTTACATAGCAACATGTACATAGAATTATTTGCAAGCCGCTTATATAAAATTATTCGGTAGGATTTGAAGCACTTTGTCCGGAATTGTTTTTTAAGAATTTGAATTACTACTATTATCAGTCGGTGCGTCTTGAGCCGTTGACCCTTCCTCTTTCTCCCGATTAGGTTAGGTCGGTCTCCGGTATGAAAAATAAAAATTAGTGTCTTATTTTATTTCAGTTATTCCATTTTACTTTTTCCGAAAAAAAACCAAATTTAGAAAAAAACCAGGGCGCTATGTTTTTTTTCAAAAATGTGAAAAAGCATTTTTTTTTCAAGTCACAACACTAGTCGCGCCACAACAGTTTTTCTACAAGCGTCTAATTTGAAGGTGCCCTTAGAGAAAACCCGTACCTTGCAGTGGGACGTACAATGGATTGATGATAATGAAATGGTTTAAATTTAAATGGTACAAGTTACATTCATTAGTGCTACAAGGGGACGGCCAGGTATATGGATACGGGTTGATGTGTAAGTGAACTATGGGGCTTATAAAATACATATGTACGTGTATCTAAAGTCCTAGGCAAGCGTTGTTCCCAATTATATTATAACAATCCTGAGGGTACGGTCTTCTAATGAACCCTTCTAGGTTCGGTGTAAAATGAGCGTAGGGAGAATTGTGAAACTTAATCAATATATTCACAAATAAATAAGGTGGTAAATAATGAAAAACGCAATGCGTTGGCAACTCTGATTTTCGGTTAGGACCCTAAGTGGGTCACGGAGCAACGTACGCAATTATGCTTATTAAAATAGGACAATAAAATAATTAATTAAATAAAATGCTCCACGCTCGGATTCGGACGTGTTACACTACACATTAGGAATTATCATAATTCGCAGCCCGCGTGGCAATAGCCGCTGCTCGTAATTGACTATGGGTTCTCAGCAACTCATAGTCAATGAACTCCTGGCTTTCATTCAACACGCCATCGACACTATGGACGAGGTCAGCATTGTGCAGATCTGCAAGTCAAACTTCAAAGAAGAAGATATTTGCAGTGGCAAGGTACTGCTCTTCCGTACATTCGGTTCTTACATAGTCATAGGTTTTTACGCAGTTTTACATTGTCTAGTTTTTAGTGCTGTAAGTGAGAAGTAAAGGACTTTAAGTCCATATTTTACAATTTAGATGTTTTTACGAACATTGCTTTAGAATGCTAAAAATCACGCAATGGTAAATAAACCACATTAAGTTCTATCGTCGTTTGTTTTTTATTTAACATGTTTTATTTTCATATCTCCAATGAACACTACAACTTAATTTTTGTACCTATTCTGTTTTTATTTTTTTTGGTTTTTTTTTAAATATTTTTTTGTTTCTTAATTTTTTTTTTCACAAAATTCGGGTAGCATAATGTTAGTAAATAAATATGGCTGTTTACAAAAATAACAGAAAATGACCAAAAAATATAGGTACTTGGCGTAGTGTTCAATTGAGCTATCGATTTGACCTTAGGATAGATGTTTAGCTTTACTTACTAAAAGCCTTACTCTATTTAAAACGCTCAGAAGTAAAGATTACTACACGGCACTTGGGATTCTTTACCTCTCACTTACAGAATTGTTCAGAAAGACACGGGCGTGCAACGAATAAGAATAAATGACGTGGTGCTTTGCGAAAAGTGAAATTTCAAATAAAGTTTGAACAACGTTGAAAAAACACAAAGGTTGTTTTAAACAAGGTTTTATTAAACAACTGTAAAATATATGCCACGTCGATTTCACATCGCCGCCGGCCGATTTTACAATCGGGGCACATGTCTAAGGTAGGTAATTTATTTCCATTGCACGCTCTACTGAGTTCCGGATTGAAGGATAAGAATAGCAGTAATGTGAGAATTTTTTATGATATCGAGCTGTCGGGACGAAGAAGTCATGCGCCTAGTGGTTAGCGACACGCCTGTCCATGGCAATTGCAGTTGAGGGGACTGCTGTTGCGCCTATCACCCTGAGACATAATGTGTTAAGTCCCATGTGCCTGTAATTTTACCATCACCCTTTACTGCTTGGTCGAAAGAAATAGGTAAGGTGGTAGCAATACTATGAACGAATTCCTTCTACCAGGAGGTCTACTGCTACATATTCGCGATTTACATCTGAAAAACATAGTAATTTCCAAAGTTAAGATTCTATAATTATATTAAAGCATACAGGAATTCAAACAAATATCCCTCCAAACTCCAGACTTCTTTCTACATTAGAGGAAAAGGTGGTAATGTGGCCCCCGCAGCTATATTGGCCCTCTTGAATATTTGTAATTTATTAAGCTCTGTCTAGTATATATTTGGCGCAATATGAAGCTTCTGTGATAGCTTTGATAGAAAACCCACGAATTCGTAAGATGGCGCTTCGTTTGTCAGTTATTCAAACAAGTAGAAACCTGCAAGTTTGAAATATTTTTCGCCGCTCGGTATTTTATTCAGTTTTTTTGGAAAAAGTGAGTTTGGAGGTTTGGACTTTCAGTGAATTAAATGTTCATCTACCGGATTTTGTAGGTAATTATACAAAATATGATAAATACATGTAATGTAGTTTGATTTTATATTTTGTGTTTTTTTTGTAATTTGGTCCCCGCACGTTGTTTGTATTATGGCCCCGGGCGTCACATAACATGTATGACCCATATAATATTTAATTAGATTTTTATCTTGGATTTCCAGATGCTTCGACGCAGAGTGTTATCTCCACCATCAAAAAAATAGAAAAGCATGTGATCCTGACCAGATGAAAAAGGCAATTGAAGCGGTGAGGACAAAGGCCATGAGCTATAAAAAAGCTGTGAAAGCTTTTCATGTACCGAGATCGACACGATTAGTAAAAGACTCGGAAGAATCTCTAGAGATGCTTGTGCATAAACCTCTTGCTAGAAAAACTTTTCTTCCACTTGCCCTGGAGCAAAAGTAAGTAGACTACATTTTGTTCATGGAGTCTATGGCCTATCAATTGGCCTTGAAAAATAACATGGAAAGTAAATTTTAAAATGATGTAGACGCGATCTCGATAGTCAATTTGGAGGGGCTAATGGCTGCAGGGCTAATAGACACCAGAGAGACGTCACACCCAGCAGTGGCTCTAAAAGTGAGCTGTTATACAAACGGACTCTGAATATGACGACGAGTCTACCCAAATAGGATACCTGAAGGCTTAGACACTACATATTCTGCGATACCAGGTATTCTAACGACAGACGTGGAGGAGTGGATTCAATATCAGAGTTGCGACTTATGGGATCATACAGTACGTGCAGGTCTTGAAGGCGAATATTATATCTGCGATTTTTGCCGATAGATTTTTTATTAAGGTCATAGGTATATTTAATATGACCCCCCGGGTGCCATATAACCCTCCCTTGATCTCGAGTTGCCAAATTTGATTATTTTTAAACACACATATTTTTTAATATCCTGTGGTTATTTTATTTATTCCATTGTAAAGTATGCATAGGTAAATGAATAAAGCTCACAATAACGTGCATATATAATTTCTTCGTCAAGTATTTTTTAAATGAAACCAATAAAACAAAGTAGGGGGCCACATTACAACCTTTTCCTCTATTATACTCCGCAACTTACCCGTTTGTCATTCTAAAAATAAAGATTCAATTATTTTTATCGTCCTTGTATATGCTAGCCACTAGAGTGGTTCCAAATAATCAAATTGCGCGATAACCCTGTGTCTCTGGGGGCAAAACTCCGCGCTAAGAAGCTTTTAGTTCTCCTCGTGGAAGCCTCTGGTGACCACCAAAAGTTGGGCTTAGCAAGTTTTTCAAGCAATTACATCTTTATGGTAGTAAAAACTTATTATCGATTTCTCGTTAATAGTAAATCAGAGAGATCGTAGATTTTATTACGGATTAACTTTTCGAGTTTGAAATCGATAAGTGGTGTCGTTATCTTTGAGGTAGAGGTGAGCGTGCATGATAAAAGCGATTGTAACAGAAAAATCCAGTCAGCCATTCTAAATCCCGTTTGTTGTATTGTACGTTACAGCGAGTCACTGGGGGGAAAGCAGGAAAAACCGTTTTGCTATATTAAATGTAAGACGGAAGTAAGACGTATAAATGGGTTGAAAAATATATGAACAAATACAAATGATAAAAGATGGGGTACTATAGCCGGGGGAGTTATTGTTAAATAGCAATCTCTTCTAGACAACTGCCTCTGTAGCTGAAAGGTTGCCATGCTGGTCTGCCACGCAGAGGTCCCCGGTTCGATTCCCGGCCGTAGAAATATTTGTAGTGCCTACACTTATTTCTCTTGTGCTCGTGGCTCGGCACTATCATGCATAACATAACATCCCGTCCACCCTGCCAACGGCTCTCGTGATACTGACTGGGTGTATCCACGTATGGACACACGAGATAGCGTGTAGGTATGTCAAGTCGCATACTCTACACAGGGTTTCCCTCGTGGGAGGCTATGAGTGTGTATGCGGAAAAAAAAACAAAAGAACTTCGTGGTAACAAGATAAACTTAATATGATGATAAATAGAGGACACGACAACTTCACTAAATAGTAATCAAATACCTATGTTACGTACACAGAAAAGAATAAGTAAAATGCTTACATAAAAAATATGGCTTTTTCCCAGACGAAAAATAAAGTCGCAGAAATAGAATCAATGAGTAAAATTTAACCTAGTACTCTTGCTTTATTTTTACGCTTTTGAAACATGCTTTTTCAAATCACCAAGATACAAATTCAATAGGTCTTGTAGTCAGAAAGGCTTCCAGCCACACTGTAACCTCATTACGGGCTTACTCAAAAACTCTATGCCTACTTTAGTGTAAGGCGGAGCGGGGAGCGGTTCCGGACCCAGTAGTAACAAGCGAAGTTCAATAAAAAATTTAGTAGTAGTAGTGTAGTAGAGCTCTTTTTGAAAGAGTTCGATCAAGGAAGTACCTAGTGCCTTACTTATTTCCGCCGCCAAGCAGTAATGTGAGCATTACTGCGTTTCTGCGGTTTTGAAGGGTTAACATAAATTTCAAATTCAATAATGAGGATTATATGCAATTTTCTGTTTATTTTAATAATTTATTTCTTACAAGAAATGAAAGTAAACCTTATACCGAGGCAATATGGTCACTTCTTTTTTCGAGAACTTAGTAAACATCTGGAATTCGTCGTCGTTCAGCTATTAACCGCTAGATGGCAGCACATTGATTAAAATTTCACGCCGCGCGTCATGTGCATTTGCACAAGGCGCGCAGCTGGCGTGCACACATACAAACCGCGCTTATACGTTTGTGGAATCACCATACTTGTCTTATTATACTACGGTTATACTGTAATAACTAACAGAGGGCATTACAAAGGAAAGGTGGGAATTACACTACACCGACCGCAAAACAAATATATGACTCAGACGGAGAAGCAGAGTCGCAGATGTCACCAAACGCGTAAAGAACCTTAAGTGGTTCCTGGTGGCGACCTTGGGTAGAAAAACGCTCCAAATTGAGACCGCGGATACGTTGGAACTTGGAAGGATGACATTAGGAAAGTGGCAGGGTTGAATTGGACACAAGTGCCATAGAACCGAGAGAAGTGGCAGAAACTAAAGGAGGCCTGCGCCGAGTTACGAGTGCCATTTATTTATATAAATTAAAATCTTACACATAAATGGAGGCTACGTATTACATTGAGTAATTCCGAACTCGTGTCGAGGTCGCATACGCGTTGCTCACCATCAAAACCGCACCCTTCCGAATGAATCAGTGTCTCGCTTGCAGCTGATCCAATAGTATTTGATTTCTTTCTCTTATTGCAAACGACAGGCAGCGTAAAGCGCGCAATACGTACGACATACTTACATAAAAGTTATATTAATGATATTTTTCTGTAAAAAATAAAATATTGTTTCTTGTGGCTCTCTCCCAAATCGAATTGGTTAGATACCAGCAAAAAGTAAATGCTCACAAAGATTTGAGCAAAAAAGTCGCAAATTATGCAACAGTCTATATCTAGACTCACACTTACGATTTAAACACAAAAATATCAAGCCACATTACCTGATTCAAATTGTTAGACGTCTCATTGAAAATCAAGATAAAATATGCTCGACAAACTCGCCAACAAACCAAATATCTGTATATAGAGTTCTTAGGTTTTCGCGATTGTTACACATAAGATATGTTACTATTTTATTATATTACTTATATTATATTATTTTCATGATAATAAATTTAACTCAATAAAAATTCAATTTATTAAAATAAAATAATTTGTAAAACATCAACATAAAAATAGGGTATTTACTTAATCACTTTTGTAACTATTGTGAAAAAATATTGTTTTGCATTAACATTAGACATTACTGGTTGATGACTGACCACCTCAGTCAACCGTGACCATGGGACCTGTGAAGGGCCCAAAACGTTGGTTTGTTTGAAAAAACAAATATACGTGATTTAAAGCCGGAAAAATAGTTTCAAAGCTCTGTACTTTTTTTATGATACCAAGGCCAGGGCCACTGCCAGAGTCGCCCGTCACCTTAAGACATAAGTAGACAAGTTCCATGTGCCTGTAATTTCACCAGCACCTTTACCCTTCAAAACCGGAACGCAGTAATGTTTACGTAAATTCTTGGAGGCAGAAATAGGTAAGGTGGCAGTACTTCCATGGACGAACTCTTTCACAAGGGGCTCTACAGCTTCTTATATAAACTATAGGTACTAACTCAAATTTGTCATTCTGAGAATTGAACCCGGGGTATGAGGTTCATTTAGTGCTCACAGTTAACCGCTAAGGACATTGAAGTCGTCAAATACTCTTGATCTACATTAGTGTATGTCGTGTATGCGACTTGACATACTTGCACGTTGTCTCGTGTGTCCATGGGTACACCCAATCAGTATCACGAGAGCCGTTGGCGAGAGTGGACAGAGTGTTACATCATGTATGACAGTGACGAGCCAGTGTTCTCAAGAAAAGAAGCAAACATACAGTGTATATAATATTCAGCCTCTATTAAGGAAGTCTACAACTAACCTCCCGTTCACACGGCATTGTACTGCACGTTTTTTGCAGTATAAATTTTACCGAATAAACAGTGGCGCATACATTAGATATAGAACCTTTCAAACGGTGTTTGTCCTGCAAAAAAACGCACACAGCTCTATACGTTTATCGAATATGCAACGGACTTGTTAAGTAAATCAATGAACTTCAACGTATACAGTGGCGCATAATATTAATGCATCTCTTTCACACGGCGCGAAGTCATACGTTTTTTATCGAATAGTCATCGAACAAGCGGCGGCGGCGTTTAGTATTAAACATAGATTATACACTATTTGGAAGGAAGGCCCGCATAATTTTATCAATGCAAAATGACCGGCGAATCTGTGGAACAAATGCCCGTTTTTTTTTATAATTCCTCAGATTTTCGTAAATTTTTTCTGATGTGTTGTACCTTAGACTATTCCTCCATTCTCTAAGGTTAGACATTAATAAGTTCGTAAGGAACTTCAAACTTTTTGAGGATAATTTACTTTTACCCATAAGGTATCTGAGACATATAGCTAGTTTGCTATCTTTTAATATTAAGGACGCTGTTATAGAAAATATAACACAGTCCAACGACAATGCTCCTACTTTAAGTAGCAACAATATACTTTTTACTAACCATAATTTAAACTAAAAAACACGACAACAGAAAAGTCTAATCGTTTCCATGTAGTACATCAAAATATTCAAGGCTTTTCTGGCAAAACATTACAAATAAGTCTTTTTTTGCACGCACGCACATTCATTTGTACGCACTGCTTCTTGATTCATTGGATGAACCCAATACCTTCTGCTCTTTTATTTATTTATTTATTGAGGAATGACAAACAATTGTACATGGTGAGTTATAAAGAATGAGAATATCGGTTTAGCTAATAGTACAATCAACCACATCATCCACAGATTACTACAAAAATATAAAATTTTAAAGGCTCTTCAGGCTTCGTTGGCGTATTCAATGCCAATATAAAAGTGCAATTAAATAAAGCGCAGATCCATTATTATACAGACGTGTTCTCAGGGCGATTGCTGTGCGAATATTGCGGCTATCCGTCTATTACACGCATGAAAACATATTGTGTGAGCACCCCGCTGTTTATCCGTTTATAATTGAATACATAAAAAACGGACAATGCCGTGTGAACTAAGGCTAACCGTCCTGGGTAACGTGCGTTCGCCTTGGACGACCCAACAACGGTTGATTAGCCCTGTGTACTGTAGTGTAGGCTCTACTCTATGAGTAGAATCTCTGGCTGAATGAATAGTTTTGTAATTAGAATGTTTTGAAAATGAAGTAAGAGAAAAGAATGGAGCATCTTGACATTATTCATAAAAGTACCTCTCGCTACGCATCCCAAGCTACAGTACCAAGTATTTACTTAACGTACTCTGCGTAGTCTTATTTCGCCGTGAGTTAAATGCCGCTTCTGTTTTACTGTGTTATTATACTGTACTTAAACACTGTTTGGTCAGTCTCCTCTGACCGTCCGCGCTAACAGAATCGCCACGCGTTCCACCGCATTTGTCGGAGACCCCTAATTAGGACGTCTGCTGGAAGTTGAGGAAGAGCGCAGCTAAGGAAGGACAAGAAGCACGAGCAGTATAATATAGTCTAGTTGTTCAGCACTCATCTTACCTGCCGATCTATCCCTTTTCCTGACATTCCTTTCCATACTGTCCTCTTCCACTACTTATTGATACGAAATGCCACAAACCTTTCCTACGACGTTGCTTAGAATGTGAGCTGTTTCTTCAAATCTAAACTGAATATGCATTTTTTTGAGAAATGCGTATCATCATCGGTCACGTCATCGTTCATTATCTTCGCATGTAGCCAAGTGTGCGTCTGTTTTTTTTTTTCAAATAACTAGATGCAAGATCACGATGTCCAAACCCAAAAAATATTCACGGCTTACAGATTGAATGCAATAGAAATAAACAATTTGTTATATCATAAAATTTATTTATTCGAGAAAAAAAATTAGACCAATTTATATAAAAGAGAGCGTATAAATAGAAGGAAAAAATTAAAAATTAAATTCAAAAATGTATCTTATTCTAATGGCACAACTAATAAAAACGATTTAAACAAGTATTTACATGGCGTATGTACTTCATAAGAATAATAATGCTTATTATGGAAGAGAAAAAAACGTATTTTTGTCGAGGACAAGAAAGCTAAGACTGCTGCGTAGCTTGGGAATGGAAAGGAAGCCAACATTTGTAACGAAATTGTACATAGCATAATGAACTCTATGTAAACTCTCGTCCTCCGACCGACATCTGTCCGAAACAATTACTGAAGTAATACTCGACCAAATTAAAACGCATGATGCGAATGAAGTTACTTATTTGACATTGTTTTTCAATTTGGTCGAATATAACTTATTTGACAGTACTTGTTACGGACCGATGTCGGACGGAGAACGAGTAGTTTGTACGTTACAAAATTGACATAAAGTTCATTGTGCTATGAATACAAAAATTGGCTTCCATTCCATTTCGCAGTAATATAAATTGAACCTAACAACTTTCCACTTAATATTACCTACTCATCGATGGAAGTAGCTGCTAGCCTTTTGGTCACCAGAGGCTTTAAAGACCTGAAAGCTTTTGTCAATATAAACGATTTAATACTAATAATAATACAAATTGCTACTTTGAATACAGGTACTAGTTTATGGTAAAGCATTTTTTCCGCACAGAAATCTAGTGCCTATTTATTTGGATTTCTGTGGTACTACCAGTTAGAGTCGTAGAGAGACATGTCATCCGCACGCAGTTAAGTTTTTTTTTTAGTTTTTTATATTTTATAATGACGTGATTTTTAACGTGTTTTATGCGCTGTCGGTACAAGATAATGGTTATTAATTCCGCAATCATGTCGGGCGTCCAAAGTGAAATTGCCATTGATACTATCTATCTTCACCGGCTAGAGAAGGCGATGTCACCAGCTCTCCGAGCACGTCTTCCCTTTAGACTAAAAGTGTGGCTAATCAAGGTTCTTGTTTTAATTTATCTGAAAATTTTTATATTAAATAATGTTATTTTATACGTTGTTATATTGACATTGAATTTTTTTTTTATACATGACAGGCAAATGACTCCACTGCAGCTGATGTTAAGTGGAAAGTGGTATCCAAACGCGAAGGAACCTAGTGCAGCGATGAAACCCTCATTGCACTAGCCACCTCCACCCTGCCTGCCTACAATTGATATGTAATTTGGATTGGAATTGATATGTAATGAAAATTATGAACAAAAAATTCCTAAATCCAGTATTAAGTGGTGGTTTGGTGCCATACTTTCGCAAACTCGTTTCTCAAACTCGTATCTTCAATCAAAAAATTACTGATACACATAAAAATGGATTGTATATACAAATTTTGCAGACTGATGTCAAATCATATTTCCTCCATATTTCCTTCCGTTGTGCAATCTGTCCGCGTGTCACATACTTTAACATATATTTAAGAGCACGCGAGTATCGCGCGTGCAATGCGCTTACTGCGTTTAATTCAAAACAACTGCACTCAAAGTAGTAAATATAAGTACAGTGGCTATTTAAAAATCGTTTAAACAACCTTTTGACGGAATTGTTAACATTTTCACTAAATTTTATTATTGAGGTATGGATATCTCATATTAAATACACAAACTGATTCATAGATGGCGCTGTACGTAAACTAATATGAGCTAATGTGAACAACAATCAATAACGCAAGTAAATATATTATTTCTCTATTAATACCATGTACCGCAATACTTAGAACATTAGACTGTTGTTTGTACTTTTAAACGTGACGTCACACTTTAGGGCCTTACCCTGACAAATTAAGTACAACGCCATCTACCAATAATTTTCTTAAACATTAAAATTCCATTGTAATTGGACGAGATAGTTTTCGAATAAAGCAATCTTCATAATACTTTATAACATTAGACTGTTGTTTGTACGTTGAAATGTGACGTCTCACGCATAGGGTAGTGCCTTACCCTAACAAATTAGATACAACGCCATCTACCAATGATTTTCTTAAACATTAAAATTGTAAATGGACGGAATAGTTTTCAAATAAAGCAATTTTCATAATACTTATGTACTAATACTGTATTTAAATACGCTTATGTACTAACATTCAGCCTTTTAATTATGTTTATAAAGCGAACAATACAGAAATGTACTTTTTTTAATATCAATATTTTAATGGAGATTCATTACATAAATTCAAACTGGCGTGATCCACACACTGAGCGCGAGGCAGTTTCCATACTAGTACGACTGGTAGTAAGAAAGGTATAGAAACAGGTCATTGCAATTCCAGGGAGACTCTGGAAGAAGGCCAGAGTGGCAATGGCAGTTGAGTCTCAATAGAATGCCAGTGGAATGGCAGTGATTTATTCATTTTCATTCGTTCAATAACTAACGACGGATGTTGCCTTTTTTATACAAATGTAAGTGCGCATTTGACCTCCATCTCACCTGGTGGAAAGTGACGATGAGGTCGACGATTGAGCATGCACGCCTAAATAATGCCTATTCACTCCCGCCTTGAAAAGATCCAAGTTATAACGTTCGGGGAACAAGTCTGCAGGCAGGGAATTCCACTCCATAGCCGTTCGCCATATGAATGTGGAAGCATAAAGGTTCGTGCGAATCTTTGGAATATCCACAACAAAGGGGTGGAATCCAAGCCTACTTCTAGTCCCCCGGTGATGGAAAGGGGAAGGCGGATTAAATCGTGTAATTCCATCGCACACTCTCCATGATATATCCTGTAAAATACCGAATGCCTTACTAAAACTACCGTGGAAATTGCTATAATAATTCATTTATTTATGCATATGCATAGCTTATTTTTATCTCGGTTAGTGAGCAATTTAGTCTTCAAATTAAATTATTATTTATATTATACGCACTGCTATTACAATACTGTTGTAACTCAAAATATGTGAAATTCAGGATTATACCATTTCTGAACGTAAAACTTGTTTTTCTACACGTCAATAAAATTGTCAAATGATTGTCACTAATATCAGGTTTCTTACCACGGTATGACTTCTTTTTATTTTCCCGATATTTCGGAACGGTTGCACGCTCCATGGCCACGGGTTGACTGGACGGCGGCAGATGACAGCTTTAAGAGCAGACATATCTGTATACCCTCTTGCGCTGTCGACGACTACCTTCATCGCGAGTTGTTTTGATGTCTAATAAATTTTAACCTATACGTCAATTATAATAATCTTTCACGGGAACTGAGTGATCAGTTTTTCAGCTATTCTGAAAACATTCACTTTTTGAGTTAATACACTATTGTATTAGCAGTGTGATATGTAATAGTAGTAGACTGCACCATTGCCGTGCCATCGACTTGCCATTGAAGAGCAGAAAAAAAATTAAATAAAAAATTGCAAAATCACTTGAATAGCATCTCACGTACAAAATCCAGCCATTGACACTCGATAACGAAACAACTGAGACGATTTGATATTAGTAGAATTTGATCTTTTGACACTAATGAAAACTACACAGCCTCGCGCTCAGTGTGTAGACCTCACATTACAGTAGTACATTGCCGTCAAATTGAGTGATATGGCAAAAAAAGAACCCAATGCCACCACATTACAACATATTAAATGTAATTCATATTACAAATAACTTGGTTGCTTTATAAAGAGTACTGCAAGCTTAATTAGTAAATTGGAAAGTTCCACGTGCGTGTGGAACCCACATGAAAGCTCATATGTTAGAATAAGCGCAAAAAGCATTTCTTAGATACTAGTACAAACGTGCAAATGGGTACTACCCCTATATGTATCCTATTTCGTTTCTGTTGGGTTGTCTGGGTTATAATTCGTTGGAGGTTAGGCGAATGAAACACCAACTGGTGGTTACTTGCAAAATTCTGCGCGGTAATATAGATTCCCCAGATTTGCATGATAAGCTGTGTAGAGTCTATGCGCTTAACAACTGTCACCGCAGTAAAAGACAAAACATGTTTGCCACCCCGTGGTCCCAAACTGTAGCGCGCTCCCTGTCAACGTCCAATTCTCTTGTTGCCACCAACCATGAATGCGACTTGTTTGCGGATGAGTGGTCAGGAATATTGTCAGAATTGTTGTATTATTGTGAAAAAGGATACTTGAAAGGTTGTAACTGGTTTGTCCGTAATAATTAAATTAAAATAAATAAGTTAATAACTTACTGTCATACACCCTCTTCATGGATGAGACCCATGTTCAGCAATGGGACGCACAATTTGTTAATGATAAGTGTGGTATTATTAGTATCGCAGTGTTGCTAAACTACAGTAGTGATAAATTTATTAAAATGAATAATATTGTCAGTTAAGATATTATGCTTTTTAAAATGTATAAACAACCTGGACGGACTTTGGACGGAATTGTAAATTTAAAATTGTCTTTTTTTTTAATTGTAAAAAGTGTAACTCACTGTAACAGTTACCTTAGGCTACTTGCTACTGTGTATCCCATCATAATTACACGAACAGGTTCATAGATGGCGCTGTGCGTGAACTTATTCTAAACATTAGGCTGTTGCTTTGTAATTTGGATATCTAATTACACAAAGTTTGTCGTTTTCAAATACGGTAGCGCTAGGTCGTTTTACTGCTATATCACAGATAACTTGGCGGCTCTGTATTTTAATTTGTCATAAATGAAACAAAAACCCACAACCCAATACTCCCGTTCTCCATCCCCCTCCTTATTTAAAAAGTTTTCATAGGCCGTTAGGTACGAATTACAACTTTAGCATAATTCTTTCGCCGTCAACTCGCAATCAGTCATTTTGTGTATCATAAACTGAAGTTTTAACTTGAATTCTCCAAGCTATCCACTCTCGATTAATACGTCACACGAGTTATCTTTGAAAGCGGAGAAAACGTGTATTAACAACCAATAGGAGCCCGTTATATTTGTAAAGTAAAACATAATGTCAAAATAACAAATTCCTATTGGCTGTTTAAATAAGTCTCTTCTCCGCTTCAGTCGATAAAAGAAATCATGGATATTTTTCTTAAATTCCTTGATTGTTTTTAGAAGTGGGATTACATTTATCTGTCTTTAATAGGTAGTAGTAATATGTATGAAGTCACAAATATCCAAGCTATCTACGACATCGACTCCATAATAAAAAGGACTTATTATCTTCGATATAAATAACTTTCGTATTATGAAAATTTCGTTAAGAAATTTGACTTCTTACACAGAAGTGTCTTTTTCCGTCGAGACAAATAACCACGTCTGGACAATCGAGCGTAATTGTGTGCGCTTAAGTTTTCGCTAGATTCGTTCTTAGCACATAAAGAATTTCTATCATGGGATAGCCCTCTATAGGTACATTTCTTGTTAATACAACATAATGGCGCCATTGACTTTCTCCTCAAGCGCAGGTGCAATGGTGTCCTCATCTCTTCCATCAGCCATGGCCACCATGACGCATATGATGTTTGCCAGCGCTGATATTGATGCTGCCACTACCAACCTGAAAACAGAATGGAAAAATACATTCTTACATAAAATCTTTGTATAAATGATCACAATATTAAAAATCTAAATAAGTCGAATTATTTTACAAAACCGTACCGGCTGCGGCGAGGTTTCAAAAAAAATCTCTCACTAGGTGTCACTAGCAGCGACGAATGCCGAAAGAGCCAGTACAAAGATATATAACAAAAAACAGATAGGAGAATTTCGACAACCCGGTAACTTGACCTATGGCTCGGTTGGTAAGCGCAATGCTACGGTGCAGCATGGTCGTGGGTTCAAGTCCCACCGGCTCGAAGAAATTCTTCTGCGAGTTCGATCTTTGTATTATTAACTCTAACACAACTAGTGGGGTTATTTCACAAAAAATCTCATCGTTTTTATTACATTCTTGTAGCAACATATACATATGTATTGCTGCTGCGACCATAGCACAGTATTTATTTTCCTTATAGTAGCGCAACGCCCTTGATGTTGAGAAACAACCGTTCTCCTACTGTAGATTATAAGTACGATAATAATGGTCATGAATCAGATCTTGATATTCACCGCAGCCAGACAATAAATGCATTGTAGTACAGGAGTAACCACACTCATCGACACAGAATTAGGAGAAAGAGCACAAACAATCATTTGGTAACAACATATTAAAAAATGATAACAAAAATAAACAAATTACTTATTGTAAACGAGACGTTAGAAAATCCTTCGTTACGCTGGTTTTCAGTGAAGCCGGATAAATGACAAAGATGATGTCGCTTCGACCAAGAGAAAATTTAAAAAAATATGTAAATCAAAAGTGAAAAATGCGTATGATGTATACGTAGGGTATAATAGAACCAAAACTGATTGGGCTGCTTGTATTGTGTGTATGTATATGTTCTCATGTATTTGCGCTTGGGATATTAGTAGTAAAGTGGTACATAGGCACAGCACGACAGCCAGTGCTCTTAGGGCCGTATTCCAGAACTCTACTCAATGCTCAAGTCAGGACTTGAGCAGACTTGAGTATGATTTCAAGCACTGGAAATACGACTCTAATGGCAAGGACTTGATTATGATTTTCAGTGCTCACTGGAATACTCAAGTCCTGACTTGAGCATTGAGTAGAGTTCTAGAATACGACGCTTAGATACCTGAGTAAATAATAAAAGATGATTTGAAGGAATCAACAGATTCACAATAGGGATCATATTAAGCTGGTCAAAAAAAAACTTTATGTCCCTGTATTAAGAACACCAACCCGCAAATCTAAAGTGTTACAAACGGCGAATGTTTTATAAACTCCTTTTATTGGATCCTTTGCAGTGCAGAGGAATTTCTTCCGATAAAATTTTAATTATTTTTATTACACGTATATTTATACAATATTTTGTATTTATTTTTATATTTTTGTAGTTTTATACTAAAGTATTGCCTTCACATTTATTATAAGTTGATAAATGTAGCTCACTTTTTTCGGCTCAAGCCGATTACACGTTAAGTGTATCAACACCTTTATTCTACATATTACCATCTGATTTGCCGCTGAACTTTAAAATGTTCTTACCAAAAAGAAAGGCCCAGATCCGCCATCCCATCAGAAGTCCACGTGTTGGCAAGGTCTTCATCAGACATGACGTTGTACTGCAACCGCAGGAAGTACTCTGTCAGCCATACGGATATAGCGCCGAGGGTGAAGAGTACTGAAATTTAAGAAATAGACAATAATCAATTTATTGTAAGGTTTTGAAGAAGTATAAATATATTCAAGATCCCGTGGTTAGCGCTTTCGGTGACCAGGGATCCGTTCCCTAAAGTAGTCCTAACCAAGGCCAAACAAACGGACGTTCTGGTTTGGGTGTTCTGGGTAGTACTCCCAGGGTCTGGTACCCATATTTCAGGTTATGAGTTTAAAGTGGCTTCCCACGGCCCGTGATTTAGTGAGTCCTGACATAACCCGTGGTCGAGTGGCTTGCAGTCCCGGGTTCAATCTCCGGCCAGGTCGATGTAGAAAACTTACTTTTCTGTATTGTCTCGGGTCTGGGTGTTTGTGGTATCGTAGTTATTTCCGATTTCCATAACACAAGTGATTTAGTTACTTACTTTGGGATCAGAGCAACGTATGCGTCTATTTATTTATTATAATAACGCACACACTCAACATAGCCCCGCACTAGGGAAACCCTGTGTCGCGGGTACCATGGACACACACATAGACAACCACAAATTACACCCAAACTCACGAGAGAAATAAATGTAGACCATACAAATATTTCTCCCGGCCCGGGAATCGAACCCGGGGACCTCTGCGTGGCAGTCCGGTATGGTAACCGTTCGGCCACGGAGGTAGTTATTATTTAAGAATCTCGAAAAGCTCGAGTTAAAATTTTTCCCGTACTGATTCTGTTCTATTGCGCGGGGCGAGCGGTTTATCTCAGCATTTATTCTTTTACAAACGAAATTGAAGCCGTTTGAAAAATGGTTATCGTGTACTATACTAATATTTACTACAGTTGAGTTTAAAAAAATCATTGGTATATGTAAAGTATCTATTGAATGCAGCGGTTTTTTGCAAAATTTCGAGGTAAGTTTGTGTTTTTTCTTTTAATTTTTTTTAGTAATCGTGTATTCACACCGTGTACTAATCAAATACAAAATACAAAAATATTTATTCATCAACAAATCATACAAAACAAATTAGTGGCAAGGGTACTCCTTTTAAGTATATAAATACCTGTGTCAGGAGACCCCGCTCTTCCTTAATAGTATGTACAAAAAGTTTATGATTTATTTCCAATTATTTGTTTTAAATCTAAAAGTAAGTAGTTCAAAATAAAAACAAAAAGAGAACATAGCGAAAATGTCTGAATGTGTGTGTGTGTGTGTGTGTGTGTGTGTGTGTGTGTGTGTGTGTGTGTGTGCGCGCGCGTGCGTGCGTGCGTGCGTGCGTGCGTGCGTGCGTGCGTGCGTGCGTTCGTGCGTGCGTGCGTGCGTGCGTGCGTGTGTGGTGTGTGATTTTGTCACGTTATAATTTGTAACAGACTTTCCACTTCACTGTATTTTTGTGTTTTAAGCCATGCGTTCAGGGTACTCTTACACTCGTATAAATTCATAGGGTAAATGTTCAATTTCTTATTTATCAAATTATATAAGTCAGCACTTTGTCTTGTAAAATCAGTGTATAATTTTATTATATTACATTTAGGACAAGGTTCCAAAGTGATTACAACTTCAACACTTTCACTGTTATGCGGATTCAAAGTCATTTGAGGTTGTATAGACTCTTAAAGGCCTGTCGGACATTAAAAACCAGGCCTACGCCTGTGGTGTGTTGCGTTTGAATCATTGACTTACAATTATATGGACGTCGGGTCCGCGCTAAAAAGTGTCCGAACTTATTAGGCGTTGAAATCGTATACAGAGCGTCATTCACGCTTTAGTCTTCGTTTGTTCGACTGACAGCGAAGCAAGCAAAATTAGACAGTACTGCGTTGACATTACAATTTAAATTCAACGTTTTAGCTTTATCATATTCCTTTACATGTCACTACGTTTAAATAGGTTGACTTGGGACATTTTTTTCGTGGTTTTTGTATTAGACCCGTCGTCCATTTATTTGTAAGTCAATGGTTTGAATGTTTAATCATTTTAACAATTTCATGTACAATTTGCTTCATTTTAATGAGTTTTGTGACACATCCTGCAGTTTACGTCTACCTGCTAAAGAGTTGCTGATCAACAGCGGTCGAGGACTGGCCCTCGCTCTAGCGGCTGACGCCAAAGCAGCAAGGATAGCGGCCCCTCCAGCAGCAGCTAGAGCCGCCCCGAGTTGCCCTGCACAGCCACACCATGCCCAACGTCGCGCTGGGTGCGTTCCTGCTTTTACTGGAATCACATAGAAAAGGTACGTAAATATTGCAGCAAGTCGAAGTCCGTAGTCGAACCTAGCCCAATGGAAGACATGCGCAGTACCTACGTTAAATCAACTTAGAGAAGTTTATTTCCAAAATTGGTCCTTCCAGGTATTCCTAACCTGTGATCTTCTAACCAGGATTTTTTAACCTTTTTCTAATCATGGACCCCTCTCAAAATTTCAAAGCACTCTCGGACGCTTTCCAAAAAGATGAAGAAGAAAGACACGCGGGTTGCGTTGACGTCGAAGGCACTTACGCGCGTCTCGTTCGCTCTAATAATGCATGGCCAACAAGGGGCGTGAAAATTCGAAAAGATCACGCGTACAACACCTATTTACTCACAACATTACTACACTTACATTAATGCAGGCTCACCTTACACGTACTCTTAGGGGTCCATGGACGACAGGTTAAAAAACCCTGTTTTAACTGGACACAAGCCCGAAGTCCTCAACAACCGAACCACTGAGCTCAAGATGGTCGGTAAGACTGTAAAAGCCTATCTACATACCCTGTCTGTCTCTCCCTTTAGTACCAGTAGGTACGTGGTAGTAGTAGGTAGGTGGAAGGGGAATCTAACCAAGACAATCTCCTCCAGAGACTTATACGGATGTCTCTGGAAGGAGAGATACCCCACGGCATCACTCATTCCGCTGTCGGAGCACCTCGCTCCTGGACAGAATCTACCTTGGCAAATTTGGATATCTCTAAATAGATTGATTATGGATTATAGCTCTGAGAGTGCATGTATATGTGGTGCCTCTCCCCAGACTATGGCACATGTTTTGTCCATATCATCTTCTTTTGATCTGTATAACGCCACAGATAATGATGTGTCCGTCGCTGAGTACTAGTCCTTACAAATATAAACGTCAGAGTCGACTCGCAAAGAAGAACTATTAAATCGAGTACCTATATTTGTGTTTTTAAATAAACCAACGTTTTGTGGTATCTTTATAAGTACCATGACCACGGCTGACTGACTTTTGTCTTTGTGTTCTGTTCGATAGATAGCTGTTCTTTATTTATATATTTAACCGCCTCCGTTCCCGACTCAGGTTCGATTCCCGGGCCGGGAGAAGTTATTTGTATGATCTACATTTATTTCTCTGGTGAGTTTGTGTGTAATTTGTGGTTGTCTATATGTGTGTCCAGGGCACCCGCGACACAAAGTTTCCCTAGTGCGGAGCTATGTTGAGTACGTGCGTTATTATTGACCTCAATGATAAAAATATGATATTATAAGAGAGTTAACTAATATTTTTTGGCTATTCATATCAAATGCAATTTTGCCAAATCTGATACCAGTGAAAGTTAAATATATGTATTGCAGGCGTCAGGTACGTTATTTTCTCAATCTACTTTGTTAATTTCCCAAAAATTACTTTCTTTATTTAGTCTTCTTCTTGTCGAGTCAATGCCAGAAACGAGTAGAAATCCTGTGTTATATTTCTTTGTCCCAGTGAGCAGCCATCTCTACACCTCTAACTGTTGCCTTTAGCAGGTCTTCCCGGGTGCAGCTGGTCGGATACAGTGGGCATGAGAGCAAGTGAGACATGCTATTTATGGAGCATCCGTAAGCACAATGGTTTTGAGTCGAATTGATATATCCCCATTTCACCATGTTGATTGTACATCAGCCAACTTGTGATCTTATTTAGTCACATTATTGTTAAGGATGGGATATATCTATCTGAGTCTATAATCTAAATTCGTACCTTCCCACTCCGACATACACAGCGATTCCCAATTTATTGAACAATATTAACAAAGATATTACTAAGTAACGAAATTAAATACAAAGACAAATCGTAGAACGGGGACATTTCAACGTTGTTAGCAAGTCTTGGCCTTGTCATGTCAACAATTAGCTACATCATGTCAATTCAGAAAGATTGCGTCGGGCTATGGACTCTGTCTCCGAAAGTAAGGCTGCGATAACTGGGTGGATCGACTATTTTCTGCACTGAATCAACTTTTTGGGTAAAAAAACAAATTCTGTTATTTTGCTCTATCTGCGCCTAATATTGCTAAATAATCTTCTGTAGTTTATAAATCTATAACTAGCATCGAGCTTCGTTGAGTTTTCCAGTAGTTTTATGCCTTTATTTCAGAAATGACACTTGATAACGTCTCCTACCTGACATAAAATAAAAACCAACTTTGTAATCAGTCACTGTACTTTAATATCAATAAGTATATTAATGAATCAATATGGCGGTATCATAACTAAAAAAAAACAGCCTCATTCTTTTAAAAATACATCACATGTGTGTCTCCGGAGTAACAGAGTAAAATGAACTGGAAAATTTTTCTTATAACTCTGTTCCTAGAAACAAAAAAGATGCACTTAATATGTAACTACCAACAGTCATTCTTTAAGGTTCTTATGTACAAAACTTTGTTCTATAACTTTTTACTTAAACTAAAATTGCACAAAAAATATCACACAAAATGGGGACAATTTGTAAGCCCGAAGACATACCAGGTGACTCAAGAGACACAATTATTTGTACGACATACGTAAAGTTGATTTGTTGGACAATTAAGGC
>NW_020653900.1:542075-546595 GCF_003589595.1 Hyposmocoma kahamanoa | reverse complement strand
CATTTTTATAAATTTCATACGATTATCGTCCAAATCGGTTCGAACCGTTTTGAGTACGACAATCGCCATTCGAGTTCAGTGTACTGCGGTATTGACTATGAATATATCAAAATGACGCAAAAATCATTGAAATTTGGAACTGCTGATAATATTAAGTTCATTGCACTGTATAGAAATATACATATATTTTTTTTTATATTATAACAATTCTTAACCCTTTTTTTCGTTTCCTTAATTCTTGTCTTAGAAAAGCAGTGATAACAAAACACGCACTCACCACTGCACTCATGGTAGAAACGGCTGGCACAAAAACTCGAAATACGATTTTTGCTTTTAAGTTCTGTTTACACGGAGACGTTCAATATTGAAAGGCGAGGCGATTATCGCTCACGTGGAAGGGCGATAATCGCGAATGTTTAGACGACGAAAGTTTTTTATATTCTTTCGATAATCGTATCTTCGAGACGAGAAACTCTCTCCATCTAAATGGGCCTTAAAGCTTATAAAAATATCTTAAAAATATAACAATCAGCCGCTGGTTCTATACCTAGAGTAATCATGAAAAAAGAAACAGTAACCACATTGAATCACACTTGGTGTTCTTTTATATTCCTCATATTTTACAGGGACCTTTTCAACATTTTCCTTATATCGTCTTCGCCTCTCAGCTGCGATAATGGCATGATAACTGCAATAAATTAATTTTATGTAGTTAGGTTATGTAATGCTAGTATTAAAAAATTGTAAGCAAACTGATTTAAATTTGTTTGTAAATAAAAAAACAATTGCTTTAAAAATTTATAATGAATTTGTGCTTGACACACGTTCATTTAACAGAAGCTCTAGCTTTCTACTAAAAAAAGTACTAAAGATATCTAACTTCGATTCAGTTTGAATATATTTTTGAAATATCGGTATATAAACTAAAATTTCAAAATTATCATTCCAATGTCCGTTTGTTAAGTTTAGATTTGCATTTATGAATGACTCTTTGGTTAATTATGTTTTGTATTTACTTATAACGGAATCTTTAGTACAGAAAATCACACGGGGTCACCAAAATTGTCTCTTGAGTCACAGTTTTCGTGACGTCAGTCAGGAGACAAACTACGATTTTTAATTGTTTTTCTTCAACAATTTTTATGAAAATAACGTAACACATGCATGTAAAGCATTTCAGACTTACATATCCAAATATGAAAATAAAATTTGTATAAAAAGTTATTTACTTACCGAAATTTCGTCGTCACTTCGACGCACAATAAGCACACGCTCTGTCACGCTGCGAGTTATGGGTTTAATGGCCGAATCCATATAAACGTAAGGATTGGTAAAGCTCGATTATACGATTTGTAGATCCGTTTCCTATCGACTTAGCTATAGACAGTCCATCTCACTTTCACTTAGTTGGTACTGTTAAACCTGCTTGGTTTCAATGGGAACATCCTGGCCGCTGTATGGTAGATGCGACAGTTATTCAAATAACTGTCAAAGTATTATTTGTCTGTGCCAGTCTGTGCTTCCAAAATTATAATAGGTTATGGGTTAACTTTTTTTTTGGTTGCAAAAAAAAGTGCTATGGAAAATAAAAATACTCCATCGGTAAGCCTACCGGCACTACAATCGTCAGCCACCATTAGCAAGCTGACCGGGAAAAATTTCAACACCTGGGTTTTCAGTATAGAGTGTCTCCTTACTGACCTAGACCTATGGGACGTTGTAATAGCAGATGTCGACCTAGCTGACCCTCTCGCCAAGCGAAAGGATGCCAAAGCACGGGCGAAGATTTGCTTATCCTGCGACGAATCCGTCTATCCCGTAATAAGGTCAGCTAAAACTGCTAAACAAACCTTTGACTCCCTTAAAAAGGCGTATGCTGACAGTGGCTTGTCACGCAGACTAGGGCTAATGAAAAAGCTCTTAGCCAACGAATTTAGAGGAAACATGCAAGAGTACGTGAACATGGCGTTAGCAACACAGCAAGAGCTACAGAGCATAAACGCCGCAATGGACGACGAGTTTCTTGCCATAATTATGCTCACTGGCCTTCCGGAGCGTTACCAGCCACTAGTCATGGCGCTTGAACACTCCAACACGAAGATCACATCAGAAAATGTTGTTGCTGCTCTCCTAAAAGAGGACTCGTCTAGTGTTGTACGCGCCTCTACAAGTACTAATGTACATAAACCAAATGAGCCTACTGCTCTACATGTTAAGAAAAACGTACAAAAGAAAAAACTGTTTTATTCGTATTGTAAAAAGTTAGGGCATGTTGTGAGTGAATGTAGAATAAAAAACAAGAAAGTTTCGGCAACGTGTATTTCAAATTATACATCACATATTACACTTTCATCTTGTTTCACTAACGCTCCTTCCACAGGTTCACAAGATTGGTTCATAGACTCGGGTGCGAGTTCTCACATGAGCAATAGGAAAGATTGGTTTGAGTCAATATCGTCTCATGTTACTTCTATTACAGTTGCCAACAAGGAGAAGCTTCTCAGCCATGGCAAAGGTACGGTAAATATACATATTTCCGACGACGTACATAAAATTAGTGACGTCTTATACGTTCCTGGCTTAGCTACAAATCTTTTGTCCGTAAGGACTTTAGTTAAAAAGGGTTACGATGTATTATTTACAACTAACGGCGCAAAAATACTTAAAAGTGATGACTGTCACATGACAAATACTGTCATCGCCACAGCCTCAAACCACAAAGGCATGTACAAGCTTGACGTACAAAATAGTTCGCATGCTACGTACACACATGCCAAGGAGCCTGCATTGCTCTGGCATAGGCGTCTCGGTCATCCGAATGCAAAAAGTTTGCGTATTTTGAAAAATAAAAATATCGGCGTAGATTTTAGTGGGAATTACAATGATAAGTGTATTCCTTGCATACAAGGCAAACTAGCAAAGAAACCTTTCCCAAACTCAAAAAGTAGTTCGAGTAAAGTCCTACAATTAATTCACTCGGACTTATGCGGACCGATGAGTACGCACTCGTGGGGCGGAGCCCTTTATCTATTAACTTTTACAGACGACTTTAGTCGCAAAACGTTTGGATATCTTTTAAAATCTAAAGCCGAAGTTTTTACAAAATTTATAGAGTTTAAGCATTTTATAGAGAATCAAACTGGAGAACGAATAAAAGTTCTGCGCTCAGATAATGGTCGCGAATATGTCAACAAGGACATGTCTACGTTTCTTAAGGAGAACGGTATCGTGCATCAAACCACAATACCGTACACTCCACAATAGAATGGAGTATCCGAACGCGCAAATCGAACCATTATCGAAAAAGCCAGAACAATGCTCCAAGACGCGAAGCTACCATTAGCTTACTGGGGTGAAGCGGTAAATACGGCTATATACCTAAAGAACCGTATGCCTTCTCAGTCCTTGAAGAACAAGATTCCAGAAGAACTATGGACCGGAAACAAAGTCAATCTTTCTCATCTGAAGGTTTTTGGCTGCCAGGCCCACGTTTTTTTGCCAAAAGAAAAAAGAAGTAAACTTGAACCAAAAACACAATCATGTGTGTTCACAGGTTACTCAACTGAGACCAAAGGCTACCGACTCCTAGATCCCCACAATCCGCGCACAATAATATTCGCTAGAGATGTTGTCTTCCTAGAGGACAAAACCTTTGAAACTGTTCCTCACACTTGTGTTGAATCCCATTCATGTCCACAGACACCTTTAATACAGTTTCATGTTCCACTCGATGATGAACCAGGCCCGTCACCACAGCCACAGCTTCAACCACAACCTGTGACCCCGGAGCCGTCACCTTTATTAGAAGGACCTGTAACATCCTCACAAGATGTTCCCGAACCTGAACTCATCGTAGAGCCCTCACCTGAACCTGAAAGAAGGTATCCAACCCGAATCAGGAATCCCCCCGAAAAATATGGAGAACAAAAGCTTTACATGACTTCAGATCTCGAACCGGAGACTTACGCTGAAGTTACAGGTCATCCTCAAGAGGAAAAGTGGGTAGAAGCAATGCAGGCTGAACATGACTCGTTATTAAAACACGGGACATGGGTTCTTGTCGATAGACCAGTGAACAGGAAAACTACGAAATGTAAATGGGTGTTCAAAATCAAAAAGGACACAAGTGGACAAGTCACCAAATACAAAGCCAGATTAGTTGCCAAAGGTTTCACCCAAGTAGCTGGAGTGGACTATGGTGAAACTTTTTCTCCGGTCGCTAGACTGTCGTCAGTCCGAGTTCTACTGGCATTTGCTGCTAAACATAAGCTGCAAGTAGAACATCTCGACGTCGAAACCGCGTTCCTGAATGGTGACCTAAATGAGGAAATTTACATGGAACAACCAGAAGGCTTCTCTACCGACCCAAAGGGCAAAGTATGCCTACTTAAAAAGGCTTTATACGGTCTTAAACAAGCTCCACGACAATGGAACATCAAAGTGTGCGAAGCTATGCACAAACTCAGCTTAAACCAAGCAACAAATGAGCACTGTATTTACTACAGACGAGATGGTAATGA
>NW_020653900.1:475748-522075 GCF_003589595.1 Hyposmocoma kahamanoa | reverse complement strand
TCGACTTAGCTATAGACAGTCCATCTCACTTTCACTTAGTTGGTACTGTTAAACCTGCTTGGTTTCAATGGGAACATCCTGGCCGCTGTATGGTAGATGCGACAGTTATTCAAATAACTGTCAAAGTATTATTTGTCTGTGCCAGTCTGTGCTTCCAAAATTATAATAGGTTATGGGTTAACTTTTTTTTTGGTTGCAAAAAAAAGTGCTATGGAAAATAAAAATACTCCATCGGTAAGCCTACCGGCACTACAATCGTCAGCCACCATTAGCAAGCTGACCGGGAAAAATTTCAACACCTGGGTTTTCAGTATAGAGTGTCTCCTTACTGACCTAGACCTATGGGACGTTGTAATAGCAGATGTCGACCTAGCTGACCCTCTCGCCAAGCGAAAGGATGCCAAAGCACGGGCGAAGATTTGCTTATCCTGCGACGAATCCGTCTATCCCGTAATAAGGTCAGCTAAAACTGCTAAACAAACCTTTGACTCCCTTAAAAAGGCGTATGCTGACAGTGGCTTGTCACGCAGACTAGGGCTAATGAAAAAGCTCTTAGCCAACGAATTTAGAGGAAACATGCAAGAGTACGTGAACATGGCGTTAGCAACACAGCAAGAGCTACAGAGCATAAACGCCGCAATGGACGACGAGTTTCTTGCCATAATTATGCTCACTGGCCTTCCGGAGCGTTACCAGCCACTAGTCATGGCGCTTGAACACTCCAACACGAAGATCACATCAGAAAATGTTGTTGCTGCTCTCCTAAAAGAGGACTCGTCTAGTGTTGTACGCGCCTCTACAAGTACTAATGTACATAAACCAAATGAGCCTACTGCTCTACATGTTAAGAAAAACGTACAAAAGAAAAAACTGTTTTATTCGTATTGTAAAAAGTTAGGGCATGTTGTGAGTGAATGTAGAATAAAAAACAAGAAAGTTTCGGCAACGTGTATTTCAAATTATACATCACATATTACACTTTCATCTTGTTTCACTAACGCTCCTTCCACAGGTTCACAAGATTGGTTCATAGACTCGGGTGCGAGTTCTCACATGAGCAATAGGAAAGATTGGTTTGAGTCAATATCGTCTCATGTTACTTCTATTACAGTTGCCAACAAGGAGAAGCTTCTCAGCCATGGCAAAGGTACGGTAAATATACATATTTCCGACGACGTACATAAAATTAGTGACGTCTTATACGTTCCTGGCTTAGCTACAAATCTTTTGTCCGTAAGGACTTTAGTTAAAAAGGGTTACGATGTATTATTTACAACTAACGGCGCAAAAATACTTAAAAGTGATGACTGTCACATGACAAATACTGTCATCGCCACAGCCTCAAACCACAAAGGCATGTACAAGCTTGACGTACAAAATAGTTCGCATGCTACGTACACACATGCCAAGGAGCCTGCATTGCTCTGGCATAGGCGTCTCGGTCATCCGAATGCAAAAAGTTTGCGTATTTTGAAAAATAAAAATATCGGCGTAGATTTTAGTGGGAATTACAATGATAAGTGTATTCCTTGCATACAAGGCAAACTAGCAAAGAAACCTTTCCCAAACTCAAAAAGTAGTTCGAGTAAAGTCCTACAATTAATTCACTCGGACTTATGCGGACCGATGAGTACGCACTCGTGGGGCGGAGCCCTTTATCTATTAACTTTTACAGACGACTTTAGTCGCAAAACGTTTGGATATCTTTTAAAATCTAAAGCCGAAGTTTTTACAAAATTTATAGAGTTTAAGCATTTTATAGAGAATCAAACTGGAGAACGAATAAAAGTTCTGCGCTCAGATAATGGTCGCGAATATGTCAACAAGGACATGTCTACGTTTCTTAAGGAGAACGGTATCGTGCATCAAACCACAATACCGTACACTCCACAATAGAATGGAGTATCCGAACGCGCAAATCGAACCATTATCGAAAAAGCCAGAACAATGCTCCAAGACGCGAAGCTACCATTAGCTTACTGGGGTGAAGCGGTAAATACGGCTATATACCTAAAGAACCGTATGCCTTCTCAGTCCTTGAAGAACAAGATTCCAGAAGAACTATGGACCGGAAACAAAGTCAATCTTTCTCATCTGAAGGTTTTTGGCTGCCAGGCCCACGTTTTTTTGCCAAAAGAAAAAAGAAGTAAACTTGAACCAAAAACACAATCATGTGTGTTCACAGGTTACTCAACTGAGACCAAAGGCTACCGACTCCTAGATCCCCACAATCCGCGCACAATAATATTCGCTAGAGATGTTGTCTTCCTAGAGGACAAAACCTTTGAAACTGTTCCTCACACTTGTGTTGAATCCCATTCATGTCCACAGACACCTTTAATACAGTTTCATGTTCCACTCGATGATGAACCAGGCCCGTCACCACAGCCACAGCTTCAACCACAACCTGTGACCCCGGAGCCGTCACCTTTATTAGAAGGACCTGTAACATCCTCACAAGATGTTCCCGAACCTGAACTCATCGTAGAGCCCTCACCTGAACCTGAAAGAAGGTATCCAACCCGAATCAGGAATCCCCCCGAAAAATATGGAGAACAAAAGCTTTACATGACTTCAGATCTCGAACCGGAGACTTACGCTGAAGTTACAGGTCATCCTCAAGAGGAAAAGTGGGTAGAAGCAATGCAGGCTGAACATGACTCGTTATTAAAACACGGGACATGGGTTCTTGTCGATAGACCAGTGAACAGGAAAACTACGAAATGTAAATGGGTGTTCAAAATCAAAAAGGACACAAGTGGACAAGTCACCAAATACAAAGCCAGATTAGTTGCCAAAGGTTTCACCCAAGTAGCTGGAGTGGACTATGGTGAAACTTTTTCTCCGGTCGCTAGACTGTCGTCAGTCCGAGTTCTACTGGCATTTGCTGCTAAACATAAGCTGCAAGTAGAACATCTCGACGTCGAAACCGCGTTCCTGAATGGTGACCTAAATGAGGAAATTTACATGGAACAACCAGAAGGCTTCTCTACCGACCCAAAGGGCAAAGTATGCCTACTTAAAAAGGCTTTATACGGTCTTAAACAAGCTCCACGACAATGGAACATCAAAGTGTGCGAAGCTATGCACAAACTCAGCTTAAACCAAGCAACAAATGAGCACTGTATTTACTACAGACGAGATGGTAATGATATCCTCGTAGTTGCTGTGTTTGTTGACGACTTCTTCATTGTCTGTACAAATGACATCATGAAGAATGTTTTTAAAAATAAGCTCAAGGAGCAATTTATAGTTAAGGATCTTGGTATCCTCAAGGACTGCCTGGGGATGAGAGTTATACAAACTACCGAAGAAATAACTCTCGACCAAACCAAATACATTGAAAAATTAATTCATAAGTTCGGCATGACAGATGCAATTTCGGTGACAACTCCTTTGGAACCTGGCATCAAACTAACGCTGCCTACAAAGGAAGAAGAAGAAGAAGTCCCGTACCAGGAACTTATCGGCTCACTAATGTACATTGCCATTTCTACGAGACCAGATATTGCTCACACAGTCTCTTACCTCTCGCAGTTCAATGCACATTACGGGGGGGTACACTGGAAGGCCGCTAAGCGTGTTCTTCGGTACCTTAAAGGCACCAAGGATCACCGACTACATTTTAAACCATCAGGTCAGTTCCAACCCGTGTGTTATGTTGATGCCGACTATGGAAACAATCTTGTGGACCGACGTTCATACACCGGTTTTGTATTTTTATTGAACGGTACCCCTATATCATGGGAAGCTCGCAAGCAGCGTACAGTGGCGCTTTCCACGACAGAAGCCGAGTACATGGCTCTGGCGGAGGCTTGCAAGGAGGCTATTTACCTCAAATCGTTCATAACCGAAGTATTCGCCGTCACTCCACAACCCATCATCATACACACTGACAATCAAAGTTCTATCAAATTAGCACACAATAACACTTATCATGCACGCACCAAACATATTGACATTAAACACCACTTCATCCGCGACTCACTTATATTACATAATCTTCACCTGAAATACATACCCACACAAGACATGATTGCGGACATTTTCACAAAACCGTTGCCGAAACTAAAGCACACCAAATGTGCACACTTATTAAGTTTAGGTTAAGGTTTTGTTGTATGTATATAGGGTGTGTAAGTTAGTCATAGGTAGGTGTATATACAGGTTGATATTTTTATATTCAATGTTTATTGGTGTGCAGTGTTTTATACTCCCGGGGGGGTTCGGGCGTCCCCGCGCGCTCCAGTCTAGTTTCCCATCGGCGTACCATATAGGGTATGTGCCGCATGACTTTCAGTAGTAGTGTCTCGTACAACTGCCTTCGCTCTCCCCATTCACTCTAACCCTAATATGAAAAGGTCAAGAAAATTGAGGAAGGCTAAACAGCGGATGCACGTCCTTTCACTTAAAGTGCACCTCTCGAACATCCGAGGTCTGCACTCCAATCTCTCATCTGTCCACCACCATCTTGAGACTGAAAGGCCTCACATGCTCTTCCTCACGGAGACCCAAATTAGATGTCCTTCGGACACGGCGTATCTGCATTACCCAGGTTACATTCTGGAGCACAAATTTAAGCAGCGCGCTGGTACCTGCGTTTACGCTCGTGATGACATCTGCTCTAAACGTCTCCGTGACCTTGAAGACCCCGATCTCTCTGTAATGTGGGTTCTGGTAGACACTGGACTGGAACAAATTGTCTACGCCAGTGTGTATCGGTCGCATTCTGGAGACCCGGAGACGACTAGGTTGTTCAACCATCTCTGCAGCTCGGCGGAAACAGTCCAACAACGGTATCCTAAAGCACAACTTGTCTTTTTGGGGGACTTTAATGCCCATCACCAGGAATGGTTGTTCCCATACCAAAAAACCGACCACGCTGGAAGAGAGGCGCGGGCATGTGCTCTATCGCTAGACCTCACCCAGCTGGTGAGTTGCGCTACCAGGGTACCGGACGTTGACGACCACACTGCCAATTGCCTGGATCTTCTGCTGACAACCGATCCAGACCGCTACCAAGTATCGGTCTCATCCCCACTAGGGACATCCGATCACTGTCTGGTGAAATCTGTATCTGTCTACTCCCCGCCCGATCTCAGTACGGGAAGTACTAGGAGGATGTGGCGATACAAGTCAGCAGATTGGGATGCGATGCGGCATTTCTTTGCATCTTATCCCTGGCGGCAGCTGTGCTTCTCTTCTGACGATCCGACGTGCTGCGCGTCTGCCGTCTCTGAGGTGATTATTCGGGCTATGGAATACTTTATTCCGTATTTCGAAGTCTCCTCCAGCGGCAAAGCTCGCCCTTGGTTTAACGCTGAGTGTGCTTCTGCGGAAACGCTAAAGCAATCTGCGTACCAGGCTTGGGCTGATGCTCGAGATCGCAAAGCACCGGAAACCCTCCGTCTGAAGAAAGCCTTTAATAAAGCCGCTAGATCCTGCAAAAAAGCGATACGGAAAGCTCGCTTCGGCCATATTAGTCGTATTGGGGTCAGGTTAGCTTCATACCCATCAGGGAGTAAAGCATTCTGGTCACTCGCTAAATCGGTCGAAGCGAATTTCTGCAGGTCATCCCTTCCGCCTTTAATGAGAGATGACGGATCGCTGGCTCATACCGCTGAAGAGAAAGCAAATCTTTTTGTTTCTCTTTTTGCTTCCAACTCCCGTCTTGACGCTACTTTGCAAACACCACCTACACTACCTCGATGTGACTCGGAAATGCCCGAAATCACTATCCGTCAAAAAGAGGTGTTGAAAGCTTTACGCAAATTAGACGTCAACAAAGCCAGTGGCCCTGACGGAGTCCCAGCGATTGTCCTGCGGAACTGTGCACCCGAGTTGTCTCCGGTGTTGACTCGCCTGTATCGCCTCTCTATGAGTTCTGGACAAGTCCCGAAATCCTGGAAGCTTGCAAATGTACAGCCTGTACCTAAGAAAGGTAGCCATGCCGACCCATCTAATTATCGACCTATCGCAATCACCTCCATACTCTGTAAGACTATGGAGCGTGTATTGAACAGCCGTCTCCTTGGATACCTCGAAGATAACGATCTCCTCAGTGATCGACAATATGGTTTCCGCCGTGGACGATCTACTGGGGATCTTCTTGCGTACGCCACACATTTATGGAGCGAGGCTGTCGAGAAACGCGGTGAATCGCTTGCCGTGTCTCTCGACATATCAAAGGCCTTTGATAGGGTTTGGCATGATAGCCTGTTAAACAAGCTTCCAGCTTACGGAATTCCTGTTGGCTTTTGCACATGGATAGGCGATTTTCTGAAGGATAGGTCAATCCGTGTAGTTGTAGATGGTTACTCGTCTGCTCCTCATGGTATAAATGCCGGTGTACCTCAGGGATCTGTCCTCTCCGCCACTCTATTCTTGCTGCATATCAACGACCTGCTGCTGATGCCCGGTATCTTTGGGTACGCAGACGACAGCACAGTGGCGGTGAGTTATGTGCCAGACGCCCGAGACAACAGTGAAGAGATCCGGTGTAAGCGAGAGGCGATGGTCACCCGGTTGAACCTGAGTCTGAAAGCTGCTTCCGACTGGGGAGATGCTAACAGGGTCAGATTTAATGCGGCTAAAACACAGGCGTGTCTTTTCTCATTAAAACGGAGTCCCCTACACCTTACTCCGACTTTCCGAGGTGTATCCGTGCCGATAAGGGACCACCTTGAGCTACTTGGTCTGGACTTATCATCCAACCTCAACTTTGGGCGATACATCGAGTGCTTGGCAAAAACTGCTGCCAGAAAACTAGGCATACTTTTCAAGGTCAGGCGGTACTTCACACCTGAACAGCTTTTAAATCTGTATAAAGCACAAGTTCGATCCTGTATGGAGTACTGCTGCCACCTTTGGGACGGCTCTGCCCAATACCAGTTAGCTGCCTTGGACTCGGTGGAGCGTAAAGCAAAGAGACTTATTAACAATAATCCTCTTGTGGAGTCGAAGCTCCAAAATCTCGATCATCGCAGAAAAGTAGCCTGCTTGTCGGTTTTCTATCGGATACATTTCGGGGAGTGTGCGCAGGAACTTTTCAATTTGGTTCCGCCCTCACCGTTCCTCCTTCGGTCGACTAGAAGGTCCGGAGCACTCCATTCTTATGTCGTTGATATTCCACCTATTCGCACTAAGCGCTTTGCCTCCTCCTTTCTGATGCGTACGGCAAAGGAATGGAATGCTCTACCGGCATATGTATTTCCCGAAAAGTACAATTTGGGGCTATTCAAGGCTAGAGTGAATAGGCATTTTTTAGGCAAACGCGTCCCATCGTCGGTCACATCGTCGCTTAACATCAGGTGAGATTGTGGCCAAGCGTGTGTCTATTATATATTAAAAAAAAAAAAAAAAAAAAATATGTATAATTTAAGTGTGTGTTCACTTTGTTATTGTCAACAGGATGTTCACATTGCGGGGGGGTGTTAAACCTGCTTGGTTTCAATGGGAACATCCTGGCCGCTGTATGGTAGATGCGACAGTTATTCAAATAACTGTCAAAGTATTATTTGTCTGTGCCAGTCTGTGCTTCCAAAATTATAATAGGTACTATCTTTGTTGTGACCCAGGCGACAATGCGCTTTGTTGTTAAAAAGGGGACAACTATTCTGTGTTTTTTTTACTGAAAACTAAATCAAAGCTCTCGCAAATCCAGATTTAGAATGCATGTGTATTAAAACACATTACCGATACTACATATACAGACAAATGGAGGAAAAATCTTAGACAACATCGTCGTTTCATTGTTCTGTATGCCTTGGGGACAGGTGGAATTTGTACGACATCTATGTTTTGACTACTGGGTCACGACATTTTTTAAATTAATTATTTTGGAATTTTAAACATTTTAATAAACTGTAGTAATTATAAACAATCTGATTCGATTATCAAGTTTCAAAACCGGCCTTTGTTCATTTTATGATTTTAAAAAAATAAGGACACTGTTTTACATTAAATAGATGATCCACCCAACTACGTATGCAACAATTATATCTGTCTTGACCATACAAAAAAAATCCAGTACAAAATCCCAGCCCGAACGTGACAGTATTCTAGTAGTAAAGCTCCTTGTGACAGAATTCGGAGTTAAGGGTGCTAGTGAAATTACAGGCACTGGGACTTGCCAACTTGTCTCAGGTTGTCGAGCACAGTGGCAGTGCACTTCAGGGAATTAAAGCTCTGAACGGCACTGCAACTGTTATGGACAGGCGTGTAGCTTATCATCAGGCGCACGACTTATTCGTCCCGTCACTTAATATTATAAAAAAAGACCATGAGATCTACAAAGCGTCCGAAAAGTTGGAGTCTTTGAAAAAATTATTATTAGGTCCGGAATAAAAATTTCATTTCGAATTTTGTGTGTAAGGCCAGCAGCCATGCATATAAAATGTATTGATCATGATTTCATGCTGGATAACGATTTCGTTATCTAGAATAGTTGGCTTATGAAACATAATAGATACATTATGGCATACGTCGTTTAGAATCTTGTATCATGCAGTTTTGCAACTTCGTCTAACGTAACTTAGTTAGTCTCTGGTTATGTTTTAACAGTGTGACACGCGGTTATGATGCAATGTTGATTGTCTACGTGTGACTTTTTTTCGAAGAGGTTTGACATTTCTATTCGAGGGATGTATTTCAACTTGTGAATAATTTTCGAAAGTATTTTGTAGTTTTAGTTGGGTTGTTTAAAAAAATGTAGTGTGTTTAAAACAAAGGAAAAAATACCCACCACTGAAGTTGCGATTCCTCCATCCGTATCCGACGTTCAGCTCTTTGTGTCCCTCGAACAATCCAAAGCTGATTCTACCCTCGGATTCGAGAGGATTTGATGTCCTTTTCGCTCTCGCCTCAATCCATTGCGTCGTCCCAAGAGACGCAACTATTAACGCTATGCACAAACATGACCCGAAGAAGGTCGCGAAAATCATCGACCGTTTGAATAAATTTAACTTCATTGTTGTTAAAGCAGATGTACCGATACCGACACCAAGTAAACACTTTCACTAAGCAGTTCACGGTCTCACCGCTAGATGGCGTTATGTCACATCGTAAATATGGCGCTTTTTATTCGATTTTCTAATTTCAAAACACTGTGTGTTCGTCCATTGTTATTGGATAGTTGACAACGGATCTTTCTTCTCACGTTCAGAAGAAAATCTGCAACAAAAAGCAATTGATTACGTTAGAGGTTGTGGGTACTTTGCATTTCAATTGCAGATTAATTGTGCTATTGTATTCAGTTTCATTTATGTACAATATCGGATTCCATGAATGGCTGATTGGTTTCTTATTAATACAATTAAAAGATTCAAATACATTCGAACTGATTCATTTGAGTACAATAAAATTGTGTATCTTTAATAATAATACTTTTCATTATTCTTATTGCTGAGGGCCCTGGTGCGCGCCATGCTCGGCATCAGCCTTGTAGACTGAGTTCCGAACGTTGAAATCCGACGACGGACGAAAGTCCATGATGCTGGAACTCGGATCATGGAACTCTAATGGGGCTGGGCGAGACACCTAGCAAGGCAAGGTGATTACAGATGGAGCAACACATCGACTGATTGATGGCCGAGGATGGGCAAAAGAAGCGTCGAGCGCCCTGTTGCAAGGTGGGTCGACGACATACTATGCGTCGCGGGGCGTCAGCTAGCACGAGACCATAGTGGATGGCACAAACTTCAAGAGGCCTATACCGAGCAGAGGGTGAAATCAAGCTGTGTATGATGATGATATTGCTGATTGCATAATTTTGATACTTTGGCAGTTAGACACTGTAATACACACGAAATTGAGCGATGTAAAGGCAGATAAACCATATTTGGTTTCTTATATATGTATATAATATATAAACCATATTGGAACTTTCATAAACAAGATTTTAAGAAACCTAACAACAGCGTTAGATACTGGCAAAAAGCGGACGCTTTTCTCCGAAATCTGACAGACGTGTTCTTAATCGAAACCGGATACTTTTAAAAAGCGTTCAAAGAAGTTAATAACGGTAATTCCTCCCAATCACGCAGGTGATATTAAAATTGTCAGAATCACGGCATCGCGATTCAGGGAAAGTTTACATTGTTGCTAGTCTAAAAACGACTGTTTTTAGCCTAACAAGATGATGATAAACTTTAACAAATTGCGAAATTTAAAACTCCAAGCTGACAAGATGAACAATGTATGCATGCCTTCGAAGTTCCGTAATTATTGGCATACAACCATAGACAAAAAATGCGCTACTTCCTGGACTCTTATTTTTTAATTTTAGTGAAGTGACGTGCTCTTTAGCTCCGATATTTATCGAGCCAACAGATTATGTAACGAAGATTATTCAAGTCTATAAATACCTGTCCAATAAATTATAATAAAATGAAATAAATTATAAATAATTACAATAAATTCTTATTTATTATTATGATGAACCGTCGGATTCTCCTCCATATGAACGGGAATCATCACCTGTATACTAATTAACATAAATTATTAATTCTTGAGTACACAAATTGTCAAAAGCAACATCACGACCCCAATCAGACAACAATATACTTCTTTTTTGAATCCGCTCACATTCCCGATTAAAACTTCTTCATAAATAAAATCGATTATAGAAAATCGAGTCGGAAACGCATTAGGCATCACTGATGGACTACAATTCGAGCTGTCAAAAGTTAAATAAATAGTTGGACTGAGTATACTTCCATGACAGTTTCGGAGTCTGAGTTCGGAGTATAACTGTATGTGTATTTTTTATGATATCAAGTGATGGAACGAACAAGTCCTTAAATCACAAAGATCTGATCTGCCTGTAACTTCACCAGCACCCGGGCTCAACTCACACTGGCGCAAAGTCGCGTGTCGTAGTATTTGCATAACAGATATTACCTTAATAATGGGAAAATAGAGATGAATATGCAATTGACGAAAAACATGACGCGTCGCGACGCTTCGACTCTGCGCCAGTGTGAGTTGAGCTTTACCTTTCAAAACCAGAACGCAGTAATGCTCACATTACTGCTTGGCGGCAAGAATAGATAAGGTGGCCGTATTTCCCTGGACAAATCCCCCCACGAGGAGCTCTACTGCTTCTAAAAGATTTCCAGTAGCTTGGATGTCTAAAGATCTTTTCCCTGATTAGTAAAAAGGGGTAAATCTCGAAAATAAATGCAATACAATCACTTTTTTAATTCATTCACAACATAGTTCTTTTTTGTGATTTTTCTCACTTCTGTTTAAGACTACCAGGAGTCAATGTAAATTGGGAAAAAAGGGATTTTTTTTGGGGAAGAGACATTGTGAAAAAGAGATATTCTGCAAAAGAAACTTTCTGAAAAATGGACGTCTTGCATCTGGTAGACAATTTGCGAAGTGTACAACAAGAACCAGAATATGATCCGGGTAGAAACAATTCAACATTAATTAATTAATTATTATGATCTCCGGTTATTACACAGAATACAATTAAAATTAAAGTCAGTTTCAAACGAGACATCACTAATCAAATCACGCTACGTCTTGCATTTATCGGTTATGTAACGTCAGTACGTCCATCGGTAAGATCGTGATAAGATTAACTATTAGTTAAATAATTTATTACTTAACACGACAGCCACGCGGTCCCACGTACTATGTAACAATTTTGTTTGTCGCCTTGCCAACTGGCAGAACCATTCTAATGGAGACGTGATTTAGTTTAATAAAACGGTTCACGGAAAACTACACACTGAGAAGAAAAAAAAATAAAGTTATGCAACAAACACATAGAAAAATTTTTAAGGTCTGTTGGTTCGTTTCGTAGCTTAGTTGGGAGAGCGTCAGACACGGCATGCCGGATCGATCTTTGTGTTAATAATAATTATAAAACATTTACATATTTTAACACTACCTTATCCAATCCGTAATTAATAAATCCGGATTTTTACGATTTTTTTAAAATTTTTCCGGATTTTAAAATCTAATCCGGATTTTTAAACCCTTGTAAGTGCAATAAAATAATTGACACCATTTAATTTCTAATTTTAAAGATCTTCTTTATTTCAGAGAAAAATGCTACATTATTTCTAAGCACATACGTAAAATTTTTTGAAATCGCAAATTTATGAAGTCCTTAGTTTTCCGAAAAATCCAAAAAATCCGGATTCGTCGCAAAATCCGTTTTCGTAACCCGATTCACAGGTAATCCGTATTTGCATTCCCCACTAGTATGTATACAATGTTTGAGTGACGGCCTGCGTTTTACAATACCCTCTTTCCAATAAAAAAAAAATCAACAAAATCGATTCACAGAGTTATCGGGTAACATACACACAAAAAAATACAGTCGAATTAAGAACCTCTTCCTTTTTTTGAAGTCGGTTATATACAGTCAAATTGAGAACCCCTTTTTTGAAGTCAATTCAAAATGGATTAAAGTACAGGCTTGGAAGTAATGTTAAAACTGTTACAAATAGCTTTTTTTTCTTATTTCAAAAAAATATTTAAAAAAAACATGCCTCGTATAAGCGGAACAGGGGGGCTACTCTCGATCTCCGTCCAACATCCGTCCGAAACAATTACTGTCAGATAAGTAATATTCGACAAAATTAAAAGACAAGTATCCAGCATGAAGCTTCATTTGCATCACGCGTCTTTTCATTTGGTCAAATATTGTTTCGGACGGATATCGGACGGAGGTCGAGAGTATACCCCCAGGATTGTAAAGCACTATTTTTGTTACGTCTTCTGTTACATGGTGTTTCAAGCAAATAAACGAATTATGTTATTATATTAAACCGATAATCGGGTGAACTAATTCGCGATCGTGGAGCGTGTAAAGAATAAAAAGTATTTGTGTTGTAAGACGCCTGTAACTAGAGATAATCGTTTAAAGCCTAACAACAAAAGTCCCTTACGTCAAACCATGTCCTAATCGTGTTTGATTTCAAGACTGACGTTTTATTTAAGTCACAAACAGAAGGAAGAAAGTCAAAAAAAGAAGGAATCCGTGTATTAGGTTTATCTTTGGCCTACGTAAATTTGACCGAATCTCACACTATCGCAATCGAGTGGCTTCTCATTCGTCTCCGCAGGAATTTGCATATCGTCTCTGTTCTCTACAATATTCTTCGTAACCCTTCATCTCCCGAGTATCTGAAAGAGCGTTTCAGCTTTCTCAGGTCTCAGGACAAACCCTGTCGCTCTCTCGTTAGGTTCCAGTTACGAGTATCTTTATCTTATAATTTTGGATTTGTGCACGTAAGCCCGTTTTTACAATTATCTTGTCTTGTATTTAGGTTTGCTGGAAGAAATTTCTTAAAGAAATAAGTAGTACCTTTTGTTTGTGTTTTCCTTTTATTTAATGTATTCGGAGCTTTTTTCTGTGCAATATTTATTATTAAAAAAAAAGAAGCGCACCTATAGTGTAAAATGGTATTAGTTTATTATTAACACATACATACATAACCTTTAAGCAACGTTTTATGAATGTCCAATTATAATTCATTTACAATTATGATAATTGGCGAAAACAGTAAACTGTCGTTGATGAAAAAAACCGAACACAAGAGTCTTTCATCGCCTAGTTTACCACCCTTAGTAATGTCCCATGTCGTCCCATGGTCACGGTTAACTGTGACCATGGGACCTGTAAAGGGCCCGAAACGTCGGTTTGTTTGAAAAAACAAATATACGCGATTTAAATCCGGAAAAATAGTTTCATTTCCTATCTTTCTTATATTTTATTCTTTTCTGGGTGAACAGTTTTATCGTACTTTTAATTTACTCGTAAGCCATTTGTTGTTAAATATACGATTGATGCTTACCCGCCGTGGCAGCAACAGTACTATCCGCTAATACAGGTTAAATCATTATGTGGGGTCGGGATCAATCAATCAATAACTAATTATTTGTATAGTATTTGTAATGGGTACCAATAAAGTTATTATTATTATACGAGACACGAGTACACAATATGCTATAGCGGTAGAAAGCGTTAACAATTATTTTTTTAAAGAACACTGCAGTTTTTTGCTGATGGCCTTGACTGCGCCACCGGAAGAAAAGGGCGAACTGAAGGCTCAAAACCCGTAACATACACTTAAAGCTAGTAGCGGGCCTGAGGGCGCCCAAGTGGGCACGGACCTCTGCTCCATTAACAATTCTTTTTTTTTATGAAGGATATTTTGCAGATGGCCTTTACTGCGCCACCGGAGAAGAAGGGCGAGCTGAAGGCTCATAACCCCTAAAATAAACTTAAAGCTAAGTAGCGGGCCTGAGGGCGCCCAAGTGGGCACGGATCTCGGCTCAGGGCGCTACTGGAGACATTAACAATTCAAAACAAATGAGATGACTTATACTATTGGGTTAACAAAACGATAGCGCGTTTCAGAGTACTAATGCCATCTAGCGGTGACGCGACGGAACTAATGGCGAGTTAAAGTTGTGGTTGTTACAGCCTCCCCCTTTGTCTCTGACAGGCGTCCCAACGAAGAGACAGAAAGGATTGTTGAATGGTTTTCTTCGGCCGGCCCGACCGCGTTTCTTAAGCAGTATTCTCGCTGGTTGAGGTGCCGTTTTCTTAAGTCGTCCCCGTTTTCGTAACACTTGACATGACTTGAGCTCGGTTAAGAATTTGAATTTAACGTAATCGCGCACCACCAGGTTATGTTTAAAAAAACTAGACCGTAAATGAATTAATGAAACTTGAAGTGGAAGTGAATGATAAATCGGTCAGTCGCACAAACGCGCCGTGTGACGACGACTTACTGAGTTACAACTTCGATGTAGTCGCTAGAAATTGTTGAGCTGTGGCATTAAAGTACACCCCACTATGTTACATTCTTGTAATAAACTGTTCGTCAGAACATTGGCTTTGTTTCAGAATTTACGTTTTACAAACGAAGTTAAAACCATTTCAAAAATGTATATACGTACACTATACATGTTGTATTTTGTTCAGTTAACATAAAAAAAAAAAATTGGCATATACAATTGTAAAAGTATTGAATACAGCGGTTTTCTTCTAAAATTTCGAGGTAAGTTTGTGTTTGTCTTCTATAATGAAAATTTTTAGTTTATACACTGATTAGTTAATCAGTGTATATACTCAATTTTTCTATATAGTATTTTTTCCAAAGCGATTGTTTTCACTTTTATACGGAATCAACGAAAGCCATTTGAGGTTTTATCGACTCATAAGGCCAACTGACAGTAGAGCACGACAGGGAATTATAAAGTGACCAATAGTAATACACCTGAAAGTTTTTTTTTAAATATCAATTGACGGGACGAACAAGTCGTGTGCCTGTTGGTAAGCTGCACGCCTCTTCATAACAGTTGCAGTGCCACTCAGAGTTTTAAATCGCAAAGCTGCTGTTATCTTAGTATACCGATCCGGCAGCCTTCGGGTGCTTCCGGAGATTATTCAAAATTTTCTCCTTCTTGGAATATAATTCTATTCTCCTTCTTCTAACGTAAACCAGCTTGCAACGTTACATGTGAGGAGAATGATTTAAAAGTGAAATTAATAAATACACGAAATAAATAAATTTGTTCATTCATTTAAGACGTGCATCGCGTTTGTATCGCGTTTATATCGCGTCTGCATCGCGTTTGCATTGCTGCTTAAAGTCGCGTGCCTGTGTAGACAATTAGCGACTGCATCGCAACTGCATCGTGTTTGCATCGCAGCTAAAAATCGCCGTGTGTAACCGCTCTTTGATTTTTGATACAGTTTTACATTGCAGTTTTGCAAACTATTTCGAAAAAGGAAAACATCTCTATAAATAAATAAGTTTCCTACACGTCTTTCAAATTATTCTATGCCCATGCACTTTAAATGATAGATTGTCAGAGTTCAAAGAAAAGTTGTTATGAGACCAAGCATTACATGTACAACCTGTTAACCTGATACTCGAGTAACTTTAGACTGGAATTCCAACTACAACACGCCTTAAGTTTCAAAAGTTGTTTCTTATTCATATACAAGTAGAGTACAGAGCGTGACAGTTCCAACGGCCACCCCAGGACAGTGGCCGAGAAACCTCTATATTGGTTTAATAAATAAATAACGCTCACAGTCATAGCCCCGCACTAGAGAAATCCTGTAAAGCGGGTGCCACAGACACACATAGGCAACCAGAAATTACACACAAACTTACGAGATAAATAAATGTGGGCCATATAAATATTTCTCCCACACCGGTAATCGAACCCGGGACCTCGGCGTGGTAGACCAGCATGGTAACCGTTCGGCCACAGAGGCAGTTTTATTTATAGGAGGAAGATTATGTCAGCTATTTCCACAGTTTGATGACGTATAATATTATTGTATCGATGGTAAACACTATAATGCTTGCTATCGAGTTGAATGTATAATTTCTTGGCAGACGTCTTCATAAAGTCAGAAATTCATTTAAGGGGTAAAGTACTTATATGTATAACTGGTTTCTGCTGATATTCAAAATCTTTACACAAAAGATTATTACTATACAACTTCTGCGTAATGAGTAAAAAGATGAAATAAAATTTAAGCTCTTCCAGGTTGTCTCGATCAATGATATTTGAAAGAAACATTGTAGATGATAAATATGTAAACCAATAAGTATTTACAAAGAGTCACTGCTAGAATTTCTTACTCATTCTCCTCAGGAGAATCTGCATTAAAAATTAATAGTAACGTTTAATCAATTTGACAAATTCCGTCGACAAATGACGAAATTCTGAGTCCGAGTTTCAAAACAAAAAACTGACAAAACACCACTAAAAATATGCTTTTTCAGATCGCGTCAAATAAATATCATTTAGTTAATGTCCAAAATATGAACAAATTTCGTTCGTATGAACGCAAAAATCCCATAATGATCCAGCGAAATTATAAGGCTGCCAAGCAAGTATGATAGTCATGCTTAATTATATTATATTAAATTAATAAATCCATGAGGGAAATACGAATACGAAAGCTACTTTACAACATAAAATAGCGTAAAAATTGCTAAAATATTACGCTGATGGACGCTCAGTCAAGGATGAAGCAAACCGTGGGAGGAAATCGTGCGTGGAAATTTTTAAATTTCAACATAACCATGACAAAATTCAGTGCAACAGATCCGCTATACTTTGTTGCCTGTTTTGAGATCATTGGACGAGTTCACTGTACACATTTAAGTAACCTCGCCGATTGGTATGGGATATATAGGATAGGAGAAAAAGTGGTTGTAAAGGGAATATTTGAAATTTCGAATCACAGTATCCCAAATAATGTTTGGACACCGTGAACTGACTATATGCCAAATTAAACTCTAATCTAGTAGCAGTAAAGTTCCATGTGAAAGAGTTCGTCCAGGGAAGTGCTGCCACCTTACACAGTGGAACAGTGATGGACCGCAAATACATTGGAGCAGTTGCATTATAGGATTCTCAAGTTCACATATGTAGATATCAAGAAGAACGGTATTGTCGATGATGTATAAAATGCTACCTTTTTACGATTGCACAGAGTCAAAGAGATCCAAATTTGGAACATTGTGAAACTTCAGAAAACTCGTTCTGTTTGATATTCGCCTGTCTATCGAAACATATGTCGTACATTTCACCACCTAATTGCCACTTTACCAGAACCACTCACAGAGTGTGTAAATAATCAAAATAACACGAGCGTTTGCGCAGATTTCTCCCTACGGACGTGCAAGATGTTTAATTCATATCCGTAACACTTTGCGCGTGCGTGGGAAAGCACATTCGTTGATAATGATTGTTGCGATCTAGTCGAACTGATTTGCGTTATCGTTGACGCGGGTGAATATTGAATATTGCTATGAATTTTTGCTGTGAAATTGTAGGAAATTGCAGGTGTGGCGAACATCTAACAATTAACAGTAATAGCGACATCTAGAATGTGATGTTTAATTCAAGAAAATTGTTGCCAGGTGATCATTGGAAGCATGGACGATAGTAAATCTAGCAAACGCTGAGTTAATGACCCTAAGCACTTGGCATCTCAAAAACTATCTTTATATGTATCCATTTTTATTCGTAATTGTTTTCCTTTTCTTCTGTGGTGTTATTTCCTTCCTTTACCTTCCTTTTCTTTCTAAGTAGATAAAGTAACGATTAACGCAACTCGTTATAAAAGTGTCTTATGCAATACACTTCAAAGCTCATCTTTTGAGTGCTGCATCAAAAAAATCCCATAAATAGATTGAAAATCCCGCATTAGAATTATTACGTCATACTAGAGTGCCTTTGTTTGAAATTTGGACTGTTAGTTCAATGTCACCACATCAAGGACCTAGATCGAATGACGTCATCTTTTCATCCACGACTTTGGTGTGACCTTGTTAATAATAATATAAGCTAAAATATTTCGTAATCAATACAAGCCTGGTAACTTAAGACTTGAATTTTTAACTGCTCTCTGACATACAAATACTGGTTTTGTGTAGGACGCACACTGGATAAAGTTTCTTATTCTAAATTTGTTAAGGTAATGCTACAGAAGCCTCTATTATGTCCCAGAAATTCTCCACAGAAGAACAGTAATGATTTTAAAGATTTTATAAGTAACCTCTACAAATAAATAAGATTATTCTAATCTTTATGGACACTACTTCTGTAGCCCACAATTTACACAAACATTTATAAATTGATTCAGGTCTAGGTGTTCTGGGTAGTGCACCAGGAGGTTAATTTCGTTACTCTTTTACCCATAGCACAGGGAGTTCTTTAATTTGACCAGTTAGCGTGACTAATTTTTTTATATTTTTATGATAAAAGAAACCTTCTCTCATGACATATTCGGTCAATGACACTAATGAGAATACTTTCGTCACAAAATTATATAATGAAAATAAGAATAATTAAGTTGTCTCTATCAACAAGATTCAAGGTTTTATAAAGAAGTGGCTACTTCATTATAAACTACCAAAAGAATATGTATATATATGTTAATACATAGGTGCCTCCATAGGTGTTACGATTTTAGTACAAAATTGTACTAAAACAAAGACATGGCTTTAAATATAAAAACAATATTAAATTGGTTGGGATTTCTTCTCTTCACGTAAAACGTGAAATGGCTATAGTTATTAAAAGATTATTTCAAACTTCTACGTTCTCACAGGTAGTCCACTATATGGACATTGTGAAGGTTTGGATGTACAAGCTCTTCCTAGGTAAAATCACTCCATCGTCTACCACTTCTCTGAACTACTACAGTAAAGCTGCATCCAGTTCCATGGACAGACATGTGGAATAGACACATATACCAGGAGATCTTTCTTCTACTTGGTTAGACAAAGATCATGCACCTTTACTTCGCTCCTGACAAAACGCTTTCGTTTCCCCTACTCACACCAGTCTCTTCATACATTACATACCCGTTTATTCTTGCTAATTAAACTTGGCATTTCTCAAGGACATCCTCAATCTGATCGAGATATGTACGTTGAGGTCTACCTCTCCCCACATTTGCGCCATTTATTTTTTAACCATCCATCCTACACGCCCAATTTGAAGCATTCCCTTTTCTTTCTTGGTCACAGATCCCTTACTGTGAGTAAAGTTACTTGGTAATGGTTACAGATATGGTAATGAAGGCTACTATTACCGTTAGGTTAGGATGGTACCCAACGAAGTGATTACGGTAAGGACCTTTATTAGTAAGCAACAACGTGGTGTATGCTATGGCTCGTTAAGCACGAGTGACCATCCGTTGTTGAATGTACCATCAAAATTACGGCTATAGGAAGGTCAGATTACGAGAACGTTGTTTGGGATCGAGTTGTTTGGAATTTTGTACAGGAGTGATTTTTATTGCTTAAGTTTAATGATAATACCCCGTGTGGTAGTTAATTAAATAGTAATGTGAGAATTGAAGTCAATTAAGGTATGGTAGTTAACACAATTGACCTCAAAGAAGGATGGCGACATCCCGTGTATTGTGTGACCCAGTGTTTTTGATGACGTGGATTAAAGAGGCCTATCAACACTTGTTATTCAAGCATCAAAAAAGCTAATTGAGTACACCTGTAGAAGCTGGGGTTATAAAGTTGATATAGGTTATGTTTATAACATTGTCTTGTATATCGCTTCAGATGTTTGTTCGTAGTAGCAGAAAACAAATTTTTAGTTTGTTCCCAAAATAATAAAGAATTTGCTGAATATTCTCAAATCTGCCAAACTCTGCTACATTTAATACAACGTCAACATGTTCTGCCGCAATAAAAATGAATAAAAATAAAATCTGCCCAAATGATAGAAATCTGCCACAAATGATCACACTGTTCTCAATCTCAATGTACATCGACAGGAGGCCTCTTGTCAAAACGTTCCTTTGTTAACTTTCTTATCTTTCATTTGAATAATTATTGTCTAAACATTTTCGTCACATTGTGTTTTATTTTTTGCTTTATGTCATTACTGTTTAATTGATTATTTGATTAGGTATTATAAAGCTTTAATGTTTTATGTGTGTACTATAATCACCAATACTTTAGGTAGGTAAACATTCAATCATGCTTAAAATGAAACGTACGTATAAGAACGTTACATAATCTATGGTCGAACTGAATCAATTATAGGTAGCACTTGGTTCAATTCTCGTTTAAATCTAGACTCCGTACCCCCTGTGGTTTTCGATGGTGTTTGTATTCCTTATTTGGAATTTGGGGGTAATTTTTGATAAATGTCTGACTTGGAAGCCGCACGTTGCTGAGGTTAGCAGGAAGGTGTTTGGTGCACATTTATCTCTGAGAAGACTTAAAAACTTTTTGAATAGAATAGAATACGTTTATTTGCCAGAATACAGTAATTACAAAGGTCTTAAGTAAAATTAGGTACATTGTATTCAACCTGCAAGCAGATGTGCAAATATTAATGGAATTCAATGTTTATTTAGTCTCTATAGTTTCTAATTAATGTAATGAATTTGTAAATTCTAAGTATTCTTTATTACTATAGAAGCAATGTGTCAAAAGCCGTTTTGTCAATTTTAATTTCAAATGATGTCCTTGTAACAATTTAATTTCGTTTGGTAATTTATTGTAAATAATTATACACATATTGAAGCAGTTATTCTTATAAATTACTTTATGGCAACGAGGTTGGTATAAGAGATTCATAATTTTTGCTCTAGTTTGCCTTTGAATGACTTCACCGCGTGTTTTAAAATATTGAGGATGAGAGTTGACAAATACGCAGATATCCCTAATGTACATGCATGGCAAAGGTAATATGTTCAGCCTTTTAAACAGCGGTTTGCAACTGTCATCGAACCACGCACCGCAAATTGCTCGAATACACTTCTTCTGGACTTTAAACGCTCTTTCTAAGATTACTGAGTTACCCCACAGTACAAGACCGTAGCTGAACACGGACGAAACGTAGCCGTGATAGGCCGTCAACGCAGCTTCTCGCGAGACAGTTTGCCTTAGTCTTCGTAAAGCGTAAACAAATCTGTTTAGGTCCATGCACATCTGTTCGATGTATTCCTTCCAGTTAAGGTTCTTGTCGATTGTTAACCCAATTAAAATGTGTGAAAGTTAAATGTGTCTACTTCATCTACACTATCAGTATTTGCCGACTAAAACTAAAATTACTCTGGCCCAAAGCATTTTCTACCCGATACTGGACTATGCAGATGTTTACCCGGATTTGTCAGTAACTCTGCTCAATAAATTGGAACGGCTCCAAAATATGTGTGTTAGGTTCATCTTCGGACTACGTAAATTTGACCATGTATCCCAATTTCGCGCACAACTTAAATGGCTGCCCATCCATCGGCGTAAAGATCTTCATATTCTTTCACTTCTCTATTCAATTCTGTTCTATCCCTTTACACCTTATTATCTTAAAGATCGCTTTACTTTCCACTCTTCTACAGTCTGTCGTCCCCTTCGCTCCTCTGATACTCTCTTACTAAACTTGCCCTCTCATACCTCTTAACTTTTATTCCAACTCTTTTACCATTTCTGCGATCAGATTGTGGAATTCTCTCCCTAAATCGATTCGACGATCCCCTTCTCTTGATTCCTTCAAACAAGGTGTCAAGGATCACTTCCTCAACTCCTAAATTTCGTCTGTCCTCTACTATCCTTTCATTTATTTCCTACATTTATATTTCATTTTTCTTTTTCCTTTAAAAGTATATAAGCATTTAATATTATTGTGTATTTATTGTTATGTATGTATTAATAATATTATTATTATTTGTATGTATAGTTATACCTATCTACGGATATGTATATATTTTTATTATTACTTATTATGTAGTGTACTTATGATGATATTCTTTGGTTGCACCCGTTTTTGCATATCCGAAATGTCTATCCTAAGGTTGCCTGAAAAAAAATGCTACATAGCAATAAGGCCGCTTCTTGCACATTGACTTACTACTACTATTATACTTAAGCTATTGTATTGTATTTAATTTTGTAATTTTATGTGCAATAAAGAATATTTTATTCATTCATTCATTCATTCATTCAATTGCGTTGTGCTCTTGCATCTATTCCAAAATATGTACTTTGTTTTGCAACATCTTTACTCCCGACTTCTAAAAATATACAAAATATATAGATAACTACTAGGCATAAACTAAAAAGTAAAATTATACTAGCAAAGTGCATGAATGGCACTTTGTTGATTTTGGGTCAGCTTTCGCCATCCTTCTTTAATAAAGGGGCTTCTATAATGCGATTTCTCTTGATATTCCAAATTTGCAATTTACGAATATTATCGTGAAGCAAAAATTTTATATAAAAGATGATTTATTTGACACCCGTTATCCACCGCGTTACATAAAAAAGCTGTTTAAATGTAAACTATTTTTGTAGCAGTAGAGCTCCTTGTGAAAGGATCCGTCGAGGGAAGTACTGCCAAAATTACTGTGTACCGGTTTTGAAGGGTGAGGTTGTAATAACGGGCACATGAGACTTGTCGACTTTACCAACAGGCGCACGACTTGGTCGTCCCGTCACTCGACAATCATAAAAAATCTCGTGGTACTAGATCAGGTCATGCCTCTCTACTTGGTACGCAACTGATAAAAGTGTGTCTCCAATAGTGTCTTAAGCCGAAGTGTCCACCTGGGTGCCCTCAAGTCCACTGCTTAGCTTATTATATGAGCCCTTCGCTCGCTTTTTTGTCGTAGAGACGAATAAAATTTCATTTACATCAGTATTTTCATACACTCTCGTTTGTTTCTCGTAATTTTACTCAGATTTAGATAGAATATATACTAAAAATAAAAAGAAAATATACTTAAGACGTGACATCGCAATGTCTACAGTAAAAGATAAACCATCAAATAGAAAGTCAATTGCAATAGGTTCTAGACACTTAAGTCGACGTGAGATTGCTTCCTTATATTGACAAGTGCATTAAGGGAAAAACGTCTACAACATTTTTGCAAGATATAACGTGTAATATAAAATTTCAAGGCAGAGCAGCAATGGACTGGCTAGCGTTGTATTTTGTTTCCGATGTGATTCCAGTGAAACTAAATTCTCTAATGTTGCAAAATTTGTATTTTATTGTCTTTTATTATCTTACGATTTGTGGTCTTGAATTAAAAACGTAATACTTTATTTATGACTGTCGCTGACAAGAGTAATTATTTCCCTGAAAGTCTGCGTTAAAACGGTGGATATATCTATTAAAACTTGTGGGCTCTAATTGTACACCCTGTAAAACACTTGTGTAGGACCCTGTGGAACACCTATGTAGGTCTCTGTAGCTTGCGAAATTTTGAGACAAGCTATAAACTATGTAATTGTATTCGACTAACAAATTGCTTGAACACAAATAAACATAACTGTAAAGTTACAAATAACTACTACACGAAGATTCAAACATTTATATAACGAATTTTATGACTATCATATTCATAATCCGTTAAAAGTAAAATCGTGAGATTTATTTGTTGAACCATAAAATTTACTTTTACACATTTATTTGTTTACGCAATACGAACGTGATCATGGTTCGTGATCTTGTACTTAATACTTATTGGTTCAGTCCGAAGTTAAAGCACCAATGAGCGTAGTAAACGTTTTTACATTAAAACACGCCCAGTATAACCGTACGGTTCTTAGTTGTTCGATTCCAGTTGGCACCACTTTAGTCTCCCAAAACAAGTACAGTTTAGTTAATTATTACTTGGAAATAAAATGATATAAATTATTTCCTTTCGGATCTAAATCTATAAAATAAAAATATAAAATCTATAAATAATTAACCAAACAAATCAACGTTTCGGGCTTCCTAATAGGTCCCGTGGTCACGGCTGACTGAGATGGTATTTATTAGTCATCAACCAGTTACGTCTAATATTAATGCAAACCATTTCATTCTGCATTTTTAATTTACCAAAGAACATATTCCTATTCATGCAAGTTTGTTTTAAAAAACAAAGATTATACGCAATTTAGATCTGAAAGAAGCGTTTGATTTCCAATGTGTAGCAATTGCGCAAACCTAACAACTTGATCATTCTTGCTATGAAAGTATAGGAAAAAATTGTGATGAAATCTGTACGTTCGCGACTCAAGTAACAATTCGAATTCGTGTGAAATCCCCAGTCTGGAGTACACCGAAATAGTGGACAACGGGCCTTTCCGTAGATATCCCTATTCTTATGTAGGAATAATAAAAAGGAAAAATAAACGGTGCTATCCAAGTATGTGAGTGTACTTTGTTCTACTAATAAATATAGCAAATGCGTTGCCGGCCGTTGGGCATAAAACCTAAAGCCTCCTGTACCTGTATTTAAGCCGGCTCTTCCTAACCTTCAATCCGGAACACAGCAATACTGCTTTACGGTAGGCATAGGAAGTTCGCTAGGGAAAGTACATTGGTCAAACTACAGCGTCAATACCTTGACGACTTGATGTTTAGTCTGCTGAAGTGCCTGTGAGTAAATGTATAATATACCTTCGATTGTGTTTGGTCGGACACGGTGAAACTATACATATTTTGTCACATGCCAACTTTTTTTTATGATACCAAGTGGCAAGTCGTACGTTGTTGGTAAGAGACACGCCTGTCTATAGAAGTTGCAGTGCCACTCAGAGATTTAAATCGCAAAGATCTGAGGAACACTGTTGTGCGCCTGTCACCCTGAGACATAAATTTAGCAAGTCTCACGTGCCAGTAATGCTCACATTACTGCTTGCCGGCAGTAATAGGTAAGGCGACAGTACTTCCATGGACGAACTCTTTCACAAGGAGCTCCACTGCTTCTAGTTCTATACAACCTGTGTTTTCACAAATAAATGTATTATGAATTTATTATCGACGAAAATTGGCGTTTACGCCCTTGCTACTCTAAAGTAAAGATAATAACATGTCGCACATGAATACTGTCGTAATTCGAAATTTTGGAATTGAGAAAACACGATTTGAAAGCTTAAAAAATTACTGAATGAAACCAATACATATATATTTTCGTTTATAAATGGATAACTAAATACTGATCAACAATTCTACAATTTTGAGTTTCGACGGTATTTGGTTTTATTTGAGCTGTATTGACTTTTACGCCCTTTCTTCTAGTGTCGATATATTGAGTGACCGCATTCAAAACTAGATGAGTCAAGACGTAAAAAAGAAATGTTGGTTACTCCAGATTTCCCCATATATTCACTAACCATCTACGCATACTCGCTAATTATACACAGTGTGTAACTGTTAACCGAACAGTTAACAATTATAGTTACAGTAAAATTTAACCGTTCGATTGTTTACGCATTTGTAACCTCTGGACGTTAACTGATGATGACATACAGCTCAATAGAAACAATTACGACTATTTTAGTTTTAGATTTTTTCCATTGCAAAAAAATATAACAAATAACTTGCAACATTTTTCTCTGGTTACACTATTAGAAATGTAATTTAGTACAATTTAAATATTAGTAGGAAGTAGTTACCTTTAGACGTATATTGAATATGTAACAGGGCCGTTAAATACCACCTTAAAGTTCTTAGGTGGTTCTCCAAGACGTACCTTTTTCAATACTGTTCAATCCAATCCGTATAGTGTTAGTAACAATTAACTTATGAGCTTAGTAATAGCATTAATATTATTGTAACAGGGGCAATATTTCTATAAATATATATGTGGTATACAGGTCTATCCATCTCCGCAAGAGTGACGAGTCACACCGATCTGAGAACACACGCAACACACTGTTGGAGCTCCCTCAGAAGCGCCCCAGCGCTGATACTTATCATTTTGTCGCGATGGCTACGAAACTATCCGTCTAATCTACCGCAAACACCCCCGATGCATTACATGAAGCCTTATTAATTGGACAAACAGATCGCTGAATACCTGCCGCGAAGACGAGACCCTATGACTACATTAAAAAGTTTCTGCTACTCCATGCATGCATGAAAATTTACAATATACTAGCTATACCATGCATCGCAATGCCACTGTAGAAGTATTAAGTCCTAAACCCGTATTGGGCCAGTATAATGGACTGTGGACTTAACCCTCTCCTTAGAGATTTATGCCCAGTGCAGTGCGTCAGATGCAGTCAGTGCATCTAATACTTCGAAAACTTTTACGGAGGTGGGTACAACTCACGAAAGTTTTAATGCGATCGGATGAATAATAATGATATGAATATATAGGATTAATAGGTGGAATAAAAGGTTTAGCAGAGGAAGCAAGAAAATAGAATTATAAAGCAGTGGAAATAAGAGCTTACAAAAGTATGGCTTGAGTGTCTGTGATGGACAAACTATGGAACAGTGTGATAAAGGGGATGCTTATGTTGTTCGGACATGTGACGAGGATAAATAAAAAAAGATTGACGAAACAATTTGAATCAGAGTGAGCGGGGAGTGGGAAAGGGCCGACCAAGGCGAACATGTCAATAGTACCCTTAAGGGACGAGCTTGTATGAAATCTTCAATGCGTGTTGATAAGGCGAAAGATGTATGTCAGGATCGTAATAAACGGAACGTTGCGGTCTTTGACTACATTTTAAAAAATGAGAGCTAAATTTTACAAGTAACTGAAACTTTTTTCTACGACTGACTGATGTGCCATGAGTCCATAACCATGGGACACGTAGAGCCCGAAACGTTAGTTTGTTTGCAAAAAACACGAAAATACACGACTTAGATCCGAAAAAATTTTTTTCTAATAATTACCATCTTGAAAATGAAACAATATTTTTGGTTCTAAATCGCTTATAACTGTACACATAAGGTATTTAAATTTAAAAAATGTCTAATTGCAGTGAAAAAAAAAAAAGTGTGGTTTGCATTAATATTAGACGTAACCGGTTGACGACTTTACTATATCAGTGGACCGTGACCAAGGCCCGAAACGTTGGTTTGTTTGAAAAAAACAAATATAAAGTAACAGTCGCGAAAACCTAAGAACGCTATAATTATGTTCCATCTTATTAAAACCTATTTAATTTTTATTTGTTGTTCAACTATCACTTGTGAAATGTACAATTCCGTTCGAATGTAAAATTGAAAAAAGTAAAAAACAATTACTTTTGAACAGTCGCTTATAAATAAAGCTAAATATTGTTCACACGCAATAAAGATGATTTCTAAGAAAAAAGAAATCATATCAATGGGCCGTCATGGTCAACTAAGAGAGCGATGGTTAAATTCGCGGTAGATGGTGGGTAAATTGAGTTTTCACTTGTAATTTTCTAGAGAGCCGACGTCGCCGGCGTCATTAAGATTGCACGAGTTTTAGACGGTAAGCCTTTAGCGCTTAACTAGCGGCGAAGCGTTAATAAGGTTATTTACTTCGCAGTTAATAGATTTCTTGTAAGAATTGATATAAAGCTTTCATAAAGGCGGCTTCAGTGTAATGTTGAAAAAAATCTTAATTACGCAATCGAAAAGGGTCTGAGACGATCGAAAGGAAGAAATCGAAAATATATAGAAACCAGAATGACATTGAATTTCGATTAAACGTTCTGGTATATGTGGCCAGTGTTTCATGTGAACGTTGTTATCTATATTATTCAGATTATTAATCAATATAAGAATCTGAGAAATTAAAGATTATATATTGCACGTTCAAGCCAATACCGCCACTAAACGAAAAAGTAAACAATCGAGAAATAAACTTTAATGTTTGTGAAAGTAAGTTTAAATTTAAAAAGCGAAACTCTCGTATATTGGTTTCGATATTAAATAAATAAATAAATTGAATGTTTCTTTATTTAGGAATACACCCATTAATAAATACTTATTCTAAATAATATTATATCCTCTCGTTTATAAAATTCACACTTCTTTTTGCGTCAGTGCAAAAAGACGAAATAATTCCATCGAGTCGAAATTAGAATACTGACAAAAATATCTTGTTATTCTAGTTTTTATTACAGATATTTCAATTTTTAACACTTTGTGACTAAGACCCGCCAGGGACATTGCAATATCAAGTAAAAAATAACTGAAATACGATTTATAAATTAACTACACCTAATATTTTTCAAAGTAAAACCACCACTGCCCGCACCGAATCTAACGACTATATCAGACCGTGAAGACCAAAGAGCAATGGACATAGCAATGAGTTATAACTTGACATCGGAAGAAAAAGCAACACCGCTTTGTAAACAGTTGTGACGAATTCTATACAATGGTGAGCTAGTATGCCAAATCGGCAATAATAACTGTGCGAGGAAGCAAAAACTTTGAAACAATAAATGGCTTTAAAATCTTCTACAATAAAATCGAATATTGTGCCTTGTAGTACGATTGTGTTCGACACTTTAGGACTCATTTGCAGCGCCTTACAGAATACCTATTTTAAAACTTTTAAGAGCTAATCTTATATTCCGTATGGGACATCTACTCAGTACTACCCTTTGAGAAACCTACTCAGCACTGTACCCTGTAGGACACCTACTCAGCATTGTACCCTGTAGGACACCTACTCAAAATTGTACCCTGTGACACACACACCTTATCAGTATAGTACCCTGTGGTACACCTACTCGACATTGTACCCCGTGAGACACCTTTACGGTACAATACCCTGTGGTACACCCATTCTTTATGTTGCCCTATGGTATACCTACTCAGCGTAGTACCCTGCGAGACACTTACCCGGTATAGTTGTACCCTGTGGAACGCCTATACAGTATCGTGTCGCGACAGTATCATTAAGAACGCTGATACCGTTACTTATAGAAACTAAAGGAGGTTCATTGTGAAACATTTAATGTCGGACTGGATGGATCAGTGAAGGCACAGTGTCCCAATAAGTGACATGCAGCAATGAGATAAGAACGTTATTTGAAACTTAAACGAATATCAAAATAAAGTACATAATGTGAAATACAATACCGTGCCAAAATGTGTTTCAATGTAGACGACACAACCAAGCAGTTAGCACCTTGGATGCAAGTTTAAGAGGTCCTAGTTTCCCGGTAGGGCTAATTTAAGATATGAACTATTCTCAGTTAGTTCTGGTCTGGGTGTTCTAGGCAGTGCACAGGAATACCTGTTGTTATTCTGGTAAGTATTAGGTATTAGTCAATTGGTCTTCTTCGTAAGACCTACGCTCTTACTAGTGAAGTAATTGATGTTATGTGTATAATGTTAATTCAAGTCTTTAATAATGACCTGAGCCAAGATCCGTGCCGATCCCTTCAGGCCGGTTAGCTTATTACCCGGGTCTTCAGTTCACCCTTTTGTCCGTTGGCGCAGTCAAGGTCAACGATCAACTTTTTTTATGAGTGACGGGACGGACAAGTAGTACGCCTGGTGGTAAGCGACACGATTGTCTATAACAGTTACAGTGCCACTGCACAAAGATCGATCGATCGATCGAAAGATCTGCGTTGAATTTAAATCGCAAAGATCTGAGGGTCAGTAAGGCATAAGTTTGAAAGACCCATGTGCCTGTTTTTTCACCAGTACCTTTAACCCTTCAACATCGAACCGCAGCTTGGCGGCAGAAGTATGTAAAGAGATAATACAGACACCTGGACGAACTCTTTCACAAGGAGCTCTACTGCTATTAAACTTCTAAGTATCATACAGAAAAACAATCTTCAGCGAACATCCTTTCTCCAATGTGTGACTTGAATATGAACTAATCAAATTTCGAGTCATTATTAGCATTATACATTCAGCCCTACACACCACAAGTGCTAGAAAGTAGAAAGTGCGAGTGAAAATGCTCATATCACATAATATGAACGCAAAAAAGCATTAAAGCAAATTGAAGTTGAATTTAACGGTTGTTTCATTCAATTAATTGTAGTTACTCTTAGTTACGTGTTAGTTGGTAGTTTAGATGACGGGGTGCTTAACAGATTTTGACGAATCTTGATCTTGTCTAGAGCGTATTGTATGAAGGTCCACAATATTTACTACCGCAGTTGCAAGCATGATAGCACATATGTATGTAGTTATAATATATTCATACGAATATATTCGTCCAATCTACTTCATCAGCATATCAGCGGGAAGATGTTCACAAACTATTTAATTTGCCAAAAGATTGCCACACTTGCCAGTTGGACGAGACGTGCATCCATCAGTTACCCGCCGCCCTTACCCGGTCATCCTTCCATCTAGTAGGGGGCCGTCCAACTGAACGCCTTCCGGTTCGTGGTCTCCATTCAAGAACTTTTCTGCCCAAACGGTCGTCAGTTCTACGACCTATGTGCCCTGCCCACTGCCACTTCAACTTACTAATAGTTTGTGCTATGCCCAACATACTTTCGTTCTTCTACGGATCTCCTTTTTTCTTATTCGATCACGTAGAGAAATGCCGAGCATTGCACGCTCCATAGATCGTCGACTTTGAGCTTTTTTATGAGGCCCATAGTAAGTGACCACTTCTCAGTCTACTTAATAGACCAATCTATTTAAAAGACGGTAACCCTTGCTCCACCCATTGTAGGGTCACCAAATTGGACCAGCTTGACAGAGACTGTTTCTTTTATGAACCAAGTGTCTGGACGAACAAGTTGTGCGTCTGGTGCTATGCGTAATGCCTACCCATAACAGTTGCAGTGCTACTCAGATCGCAAAGATCTGAAGGGCAGTGCCATTGCGCCTGTCACTCTGAGACAAGAGTTGACAAATGCCATATGCCTGTAATTTACTAGCACCCTTATCCTTCAAAAGCATTACTGCTTGACGGCAGAAATAGGTAAGGTTAGGTGGCAGTACTTCCCTGGACGAACCCTTTCACAAGGAGATGTACTATATAGGAAAAACGGCATGACTCTTTTTAAGTGTTTTTATTTTAAAACATTTTAATTTACTTCTATGTTACAATAAGACCGGGTCTAAAGTTCAAAGTGGAAACTCTAGCGTGCCGTTAAATTTAACATAACTCAGTAATTTTCGGTCTAACGTCAGATGTGTTAAAATATATGAAGCAGTTTGCGGGCAGAGGTTAAAAAATTCAGTTTAAACTGCGTAATTTGACATAAATTGCGTTCAACGCCTCTAATGTTGTCTCATTAGTCATTTCAAACAAAACTTTTCCTTTCTAAAGAACACAGAAGAAAGTGACGCGACGCGGCAATAAGCACAATCACACATACAAACAAACACGCCTCTCTACAACTGGTGTAGGTAGAGACTACGGACCTGCATATATGCTACGATCTTTATTGCTTCTTTTCTCAGTGCCAGCTTTACCTACGGTGCAGTGTGTGCGGCGCACACGAGTGCAGGGTCTTACGAAGCGCCGAGCGCAAGCAAATGGGCTATTGCATTCCAACATCGTTTATTATTGCACACTTGCCGGGTGCAAATTTGCGATCCCTGGGGAAAATATACGCTACAGTACCAAAATCTATTAGGACACAGTATGTCTCTAAAACGGTAACTGGTTATGTATAGCATGAGAAATAAAATAATTTTAATATGCTATAGGGCTATGTGTATGTGTGTGTGTATCTCTCATTTTATAATGGAAATAAAAAATAAATGTTCGGTTTTTTTCAAATACTTAACAAATAAATAAATTATGACATCTCAAAGTTTTTCGAAAAATTATGAACAATATTGATACCCGATAATTAGCAGACGCCGTTGCTATATAGCACCAACAACGGTGTGGGCAGTAGGCGGAGTCAGCGCGCGAGTTCATGTATTTGACGGACAACAAAGTATTAAACTAACGCGCGATGCGTTAGCGCACGTCTGTCGTCGCGTGGCGCGACGTACTGGCGCCTAGGCGTCTAGGTAATGGATATTTCTGGCTAAAGGGATTTAGCACACAGCAGCGAACGTCCTACTAGTGTTCCGTCCAGCGTGACCAACTACAAAGCGGAACTGCAAGGCACTCCGAAAGTAATTGGGTGGTTTCTTGAATTCTTCAACAACACAGGTGGCAGGAGTAGGGCTCTACACCCATATCACGCAAAACATGCATTTAGTAGCAGTAGAGCCTTGTGAAAGAGTTCGTCCAGGGAAGAATTCACACCTTAACTATGTCTGCCTTGAAGCAGTACTGTGAGCATTACTGCGTTCCGGTTTTTACAGGTAAGAGTGCTGGTGAAATTACAAGCACATGAGACTCGTTAACATATGTCTCAGGGCGCCAGGCAGTGGCAGTGTACCTCAGATCTTTGCGATTTAAAGCTCTGATTGGCACTGCAACAGCTATGGACAGGCGTGTCACTGACCACCAGGCGCACAACTTGTTCGTCCCGTTACTTCACTTGGTATCATAAAAAAAGCGATGTAGAGTTGCGAAAACCAACCCTACCATACCACAGAACAAAGGATACTACATTTACATTTAGTACACTTGCAATAAAAACTTATAACAATACTTTATTTTTAAATAAACAATAGATTGTTTATTTAAAAAAAATACATAAGTTAACTTAAAACGTTACTTAGGTAACATTGTAAGTAAATGCTAAGGCAACTATCTAAATGAGCTAAGTGAAGAAACGGTCGCTTTCCAGCTAGTATAATTGCCTTGGCACACAATGAGATAGTGTTGAGATTCATCTTAACATTGTGTTACTATTTAAACTCATTTGTTACTCACTGGTATTTGATAGGTGTGAAAAGAACAGAACTGTGCTTCCACCATCATTATACATGTGTGATCGAGAAAAATCATCACAATTTTGTAGGGCAAATTGTACAGCGCCTCTAGTGGTCACAATCTTTTTTTTATTAAATTAAGTGACGGGACGAACAAGTCGTGCGCCTGATGTTAAGCTACGCGCCGGTCCTGAACAGTTGCAGTACCACTCAAGGCTTTAAATCGCAAAGATCTGAGAGGCACTGTCACAGCGCTCGTCGCCCTGAGACGAAGTTGACAAGTCCTATGTGCCTGTAATTTCACCAGCACCTTACCCTTCAAAACCGGAAAACAGTAATGCTGATATTACTGATTGGCGGCAGAAATAGGTAAGGTTCAAGGCAGTACTTCCCTGGACGAACTCTTCCACAAGGAGCTCAACTTCAACTTTTGTAGCTATGGCTCCGTCGTTTTGCGCGACGATTTCGCCAACGTCAGGGTTGAAAGACTAATTTATTATATATTATTATTTATTATTAATTATATTATATATTTATTATTTGCTTTCTTTTGGAAACATTTTATAAAGTTTTATTTATCGTGAAATAAAAAATAAAATAGTTTAATAAAAGAAATTTAGCCATTCGTTTGGTAACATCAACTTTCGGCCGATGCCAACGTCAAATGCGGAAAATTATCATGGAGGATGGAAAAAGAAATAAAATTATACGAAAAATATTGGGAGAATACGGGGAGAATATTCATTTTTCTAAAAAATGAAGACTTGTTCGAAAATAATAGCTTTTCTCAGATTCAACTTTAGGTGGGACAGAAAATTATGAAATAAATGTGGTCAAGCAGAGGCTATTCGGAACTGGCTACAGATTTATGTTATTAAGCTTTAGAAATTTGTATAAAGTGAATACTAGTGGAGAGTGTGCATTGACCAGGAAATAATTGATACTTTTGGGCGAGGAATATTTTCGGGAAGCAAATCGTAAAGTGGGAAGCTTATTAGGGGGCAGTTAAAAAATTAGTGTTCTAGAGAGCCTTCCTCTAGCCCACATTCACAGAGGGAGTGATCACGAACTTTAATTTTGGCTAGGAAAACCGGGCAAGCAAACATGACCCAATCTCAGCCGGATAATCATTGATGAATAAGATTTAGGTATGTGTTTGAAGCGGAAGAAGCAAGGTTTGCATGGAATATTTGGTTGGAGAAACAATGAGAAGCTAACATTTATATACAAATGGTAGGTACCCTGTTCTAATTTAGAACTCCCTAAAGCTAATGTCTCTGTAATGAGAATAATACAGTATAGATAAAAATACCCTATAATTGCAAAAATACCATAAACAAATTAATCTTACGAAGTTGGTTGGAATTACTATCTAAACATAATAAGACAAAGGCACTAGTGTCACCGGTCAGATGCCATCTTATCAAGCTACATATTGCCGGATCTTATTCCGTTACTCTGGAGGCGTTATTCGAACAGCAGAGTACAGCTTAATATGCTATTGACTGTACATAACTTTGCCATAGTAATCACAACTGAGTAGAATGAAATAATCATTGCATCATGAAGATATAACGTTACTTATGCTTCACCCAAATTTGACAATCTGGGTAGAGAAAGCAAGGAAAGTAACACACTACCAACGGATATAAGACTTGAAAATATCTATTGGCAGAAATATTTTCAAAAACTGAGAAATAGAAAAGTTTAAAGTGATAATATAGTGAGTTGTTCCAAAAGTAACTTCTACAGAACAATTTTAAGAGGTCATATTAACAGAGCATGGGAGAGAAACAAAACTGAATGAATGACGCAAAAGTGGATTGTTTTAAGACTTAAAAATATCAATAGTTAATGATAAATATGGGTAAGTTATTAAAAAGGATCAAGTTTATTTGGAAGAATAGGCAGTGAATGTTGCATACATACTATAAGGGCCAGCGCAAACAGGCAGACGGCAAGGCAGAGGACATTAAATTTATCAATATATATTTTATGCTATTACAATTAAAATAAGGTCTAAATTTCAATGCTCTGAGATGTAGAGAGAAATGCACCGGGCTACTCCGAGATTGGTCTCTAGAGCAATGCAACATTTACCTTATTTCAATTGAAATAGCTTAGTATATACATTGTTATGCAACCATCTGAGTTCTGCACAACATAAAAAAATCTATCAGCAGTAAAATTAGCAGCAGTAGAGCTCCTCGTGAAAGAGTTTGTCCAGGGAAGTGCTGCCACCTTACCTGTTTCTACAGCCATACAGTACTGTAAGCATTATTGTGTTTTGCTTTTGAAGGGTAAGGGTGTTGGTGTAACAAGGGACTTTTCAACTTATGTCTCAAGGTGATGGGCGCAGAGGCAGTCCAACTCAGATCTGTGCAATTTAAAGCTCTGAGTGGCACAGCAACTGTTATGGTCAGGCGTGTCATTTACTATCAGGCGCAAAACTTATTCGTCCCATTACTAAGAGAATCGTAAAAAAAACTTCAAGCCTTAAATCCGTAACCAAAATCCTCTTTGCATTTTTCTGCATCTGCATTTCTGGCTGTCTCAAAACAATAATATATTAACCAATTACAAGTTTACAAATTGTTAGAGACACAGATTCCCTAACAATTTGATACTGTAGATACTGTAAAGCCACAGAGGGTCTCTGACAGCTGTGTTATCATCCAAAATTTATGATATTTCTGTGCCACAATTGTTAAGGACACACACAGGTCAGTGGGACATGTCAATGGTTAAATTATGTATGTCTTGCTTCCTTTATTTTAAAAAGAACTAAAATGTTATTAAATGCTACTCTGGCTACTACCATGATAATTTAATTAAAGTAATTACTGAGTACACATGTTTAATATAATGGGATACAATAGTTATGCTGCAGTTACACTACCAGTCACTACCTGAATGTCTGAACTGCATTGCAATTGAAAAATTTTTAGTGCAGTTACAATGGAATTTGGGTGCAGTTGCTGGAACTACAAGTAAAAATGCGCGTGGGCAAGCCCGTCGGCAGGTGTGACTCAACCACAACGTAGCAAATATATATCACCATGCATTAATAAACGACAATAAAGTAATTGAAATAATTTGTTAATTATTTTAAAAGGTGCACCAGTACTCATTGGCAAATACAAATTACGTCTATGGGAAGGAAATATTGACTTCTACCCAGATTTCGATTTAAAAAATGCCACATCCATAACTTGGAAGTAACTACAATATGTGATGAAAATTTATGATGCGGAACCAACCACGCTTACACTCATGACTAACTATAAAAGCTATTGAAATACGATAAAATACACGATATATAGTTATCCTTTACCTACCTGTTTGCAACACGGCCTTGTTAAAACTTTACTGACATAAAATTTGGTAATGAGAACAACACTACACAAACACTATTTTGCACCTGAATGTAACTTATACTCACTAAAATATATCTAAATTGGAATTGAAAATATAAAAGTTTGTCGTAAAATGTAAGTTTATAAAATTTTCTTAAGAAACAACATTACAGTCGAAATAATGAAATTTAAAATTGCGTGCATGCGTCGACAACCACAAAGCAATCGCGTTCGGAAACTGGCACTGGCACTGGCAGGTCTTTTGACAGTTACTTTACAAGGTAGAGATGGGAAAAAATTTCGATATATCAAAATATCCATGTTTTTCATGAAATAATCGATGTATATCGTCAATACTTTTGAACTCGATATAACTCATATATTGGCAGAAATAATTTCAAAAACTGAGAAATAGAAAAGTTTAAAGTGATAATATAGCGGGTTGTTCCAAAAGTAACTTTTACAGAACAATTTTAAGAGGTCATAATATATTAACAGAGCATGGGAGAGAAACAAAATTGTATATATTTGTACATATTGTATGATGTATATCGTCAATATTTTTGAACTCGATATAACTGAAATCTATATTTTATGGTATCAATTTCGATATTTTTTATCGCAGCTACAGCAAATACTTTACGAATATTTGAAAATAATACTAATACATCTTAGTGCATAGCACATGGGAGGCTCCATCCATAAGTAGTAGGACTTTCAATGTCGCTGCATTTTCAAGTCCCGGGAATAAAATATTAAGACTCGGTGCGGTTAACAAGACTTTCGAGACTATTTCAAAAGTTGGATTCCGAATTTATAGGCTAGGCATTTGAAGTCACAACATATTTTAATTGAGTTCTTTATTAACTCAAATCATAAAATGAAAAATGATTTAACAAGGCATTTTTGTCACTTTTATGTTGATAGCGTAAGAAACAAAGGGCTTTTAATATAGTTTCAATTAGAGAGAACCTGATTTTGTTACTGCCGTTCTTTAATCTCCACAGACTATATTGAGCTCCACTCTATAGCGTTACCATGCCATGTACATGTAGAAAGAATAAAAAAAATAGTGTAGCATAGGTTTAGATTTCGAATAATTTTTGATAATTAAGTTATGTAAGTCTTAAGTATCAAAAGTTTGGATATTCCCGAGACTGACAACATCAGTCTTGAATCTCGAAAATGTAAAAAAATTGTCGAGACTCAAAATTTCCAAGATTAAGATTTCCGGTATGAAAGCCGTAATAGCGTCTGTTAAAGCGCATGTAAAAAATATCATGGCACAGTGAATACTGTAATGTATTGACATAATGTACCATAGACAATAGTCAATATATGTCACACTGCGGCCCGCCGTTTCCGCCATGACGACACGAGACAAAGGTGTGAGCGGGCGTCATAGTAACTCTTATTAGTTTGTGGCGGGCGTGTATCGCAGGTGAACGTGAAGCAACAAACGTTGTTTTATTGAGCTAACCCCCAACAAACGGCACGAATACTACTTTTGAACCAAATTGTTTTTTCATTTACACTATCGAATTCATCGCGTCAAGCATGGCTTATTTAGTAGAGACTAAATAAGCCATCTTGCGCCGTACAAATTTGTAAAAAACAACTCTCATATATCCAGTCTAGTCAAGGATGGAATTACGTCTCATATATTATAAGTTCATTTGTTGTATTAGTTACAAATTGTTTATATTTTAACATATTTTTACGATGATTCAATTATTATTCGCTTAATAATGGACCTTACGATCCACATTTTAGTTTTTAATTAACAAACGTCAAATCGTGGCATGAAAAATTACAGTACACTATCTTCACTTCTGTAGTCTATTGCTGTTCAAAGGCTAGCTTCACACTGTGCAACAATTTTGTCAATATTTCATATTGAAAATTGAGTATAAGTAACGCATAGAAGTTCTATCTATACATTTTATATATACGAACCATGCAAAGATCAAAATGGATTGACAGAGAAGTTGTAGCATTGATTATTTTCCACAATTTAATGTGTATGTGATTAAATGTGTGTATATACTTAAATGTTTCCATAGTTCTAGACACGTTTCTGTTTGTAACTATCGATGCAATATATATCGGTATATTTTTATCAGTTGCGCATCCCTAAAAGTTACAACTGACAGCTTACAGAACACACTTTCCTTTTTTTTTTTTTAGGCATTGGCAACTGGGAATGAGTGTAGTTATGTTTACGAAAACAAGGCAATAATGTAAAACCATTGACTTATGTAAAACTATTAAACATAAATAAGAAATCCAAAAAAAAAAAACTCAAAAAACAAAGAAAACGAATGAAGACGATAACCGAGAACAATAATTGATGCCTCTGGTATTCAAAACATTGGCAGCTACCAAAGAATAAACTTAGGAAACTGTTATTAAAATAGCATCCTGAGCCCAAAGCCCCTGGTGCTATTGCGCCAGTTAGATGAGTTAAAAGTAGAAAATAAAATGTTTATTTATATTTTCTTCCATATTAGATTTTTTTTCCATCCTTTGAGATACATAGCACATTGTATGTGATTTGGCTGGCGCCAGTGTTGGGCGTGTTAATCAATTAAATTTCAATCAGAAATTTGATTGATGAGAAATTTGATGCAATTAAATCAATTGCGACGCGTCGCAATTGATTTAATTGCTATTGATTTCAATTGAATTGATTTTAATTGCAATCAAATTAATTGCAATTAATTTTTTTAGTTGTTCTAAGAAATAATTGAAACTAACAATTAAAACCGAAAGTACCTAATAAAAGTGTCATTACGAATATGGGTTAGGGGGTCGGTTAGGTGGTCGGTTGGGGGGCCGGTTGGGGGCTTGGTTGGGGGGCCGGTTGGGGGGTTGGTTGGGGGGCCGGTTAGGGGTTCGGTTGGGGTGCCGGTTGGGTAAGGTGTGAGTGACCCACCCCCTATCCCATCCCACGCACACACCCGCTCACCCACCCACTCCCTAACCCACCCAACCCAAATCTAACCTCTAACCCAAACCCTAACCCCCTAACCCAAACCCTAACCCCCCCCATATGTCAGTTTTAATTGTTAGTCAAAAACATTGAAAAGATTGAAAATTGATTAATTGATAATTGTAGATATACGCAATTAACGATTGATCAATTGTTAGTTGCGAGAACCGCAATTAACAATTAATTAATTGTTATGCGTATGCGGTTCTCGCAACTAACAATTGATCAATCCTTAATTGCTGTTTCGCAATTGACAATTAATTAATTGTCAATCTTTAATTGCCAGGACAATTAAATTTTGGCCAACACTGGCTGGCGCTCGCCTTCACACGGTCATCTAGGCGAGCGACACCGAGCGATGATAAGGCAAGATAAATGGCGCATTTATACCGGGTCGTATGCCGACCTTCGGCAGACTACTTCGCCTGTTGAAGGCGACAAGCCATTTACACCGGGTCGTCTGTCGCCTTCGGCAGACTACTTCCTAAGGCGACTCACCCAGCCGAATTCGGCTGCAAACTACCGCTTACCGCTCAGACGATATAAACCGCCTTCGGCGACAAGCGACAATCGCCTGACGACTTGGTGTAAATGCGCCATTACAAAGTTCAATATTTCTTTATAATACATTGCCTTTGTATAGCGAAAAAAACTTAATTTAGTGGCTGTCAAAAATATTTTTCAATAAATAATCGCGAAAAGCCAAAAAGGAAGAAAAAAAAACTTCAACTATTCCTTTACTTTTTTCCATCCTCTAAGAAATAAGCAATCATCATCATTGATATCCATTTCAGATCCGACTTCACCAACACAATTTTGCGCTAGTCACCCATCAAGTTAGAGGATGGAAAAAAAAAACTCCAACTCACTTGGCATCACAATTATAATTTTAAAAATTCGACCTCAAAAGTTCGTACAATCACATCTATTTACTAAGTTTTATTGAAATCGGTTACCGGAATCGCGCAAAACCAGGTTCATCCCCTAGTTTGCCAGAGGTGGAATATTTTTTTTAATTAAAATGGGACCATTATTGAGGTGCCCCTTTTCCAACAAATTCGGTTCAAAAATGCTGGAGATAACGCGAATATACATACAAAAAAGAAAAATAAAAACATTCAGACGAATTGAGATCCTCTTCCTCCTTTTTGGAGTCGGTAAATTAATTAAACTACAATTTGATAATAATATAAACTTTAATGGAAGCCCCACGTGGTTAAAACAAAATAATAACAGCCTACGTTTACTTTAAATTCCTAAAATTAAAAATATATTCTTTAATTTTGTACTTTTCACTAATTCTTTGGAGGCCTAGCGCCAAAAATGTTTGAGCCAACTCGTACTGTAGTAGCTCCTAGTTCAACCTGAAAAAAAAATATCCATGAATTTTATAAACAATACAACAACAACAATATATTATTTATTGTTGTTGTTTGAATTTTATACTATTACTACACTATTAAATACGTAATTGGCCGCGCGCAATTCCTATTATTTAAATTTATAAGTTATATGCCTTACTCAACGCGGCCGCGGCTCAAAAATAAAACTAACCGCTATAGCTGCTATTGTTCGCGGCTACCCGCCTAGTGAATTATTACCTATTACTAACACCTAGATTTAGCAGGATAGAATTAAATTATGGAGTAAATAATTGCAACTGTCATTGTCATTGTTTTTTACGTTTCACGTCAATTCTATCACAGTAGAATCTTTAATATACAGGGTGGTCCAAAACTCAAAGTTATGCGGGCACCGGGTGAGAGGCCAGGTTATAGCAGTTCTGGTAAAAATAAAATAAAAATCCATGTCACTTATATAAGTGATACGTGGGGCGCACTATAAGTTTCCGTCAACGTTGTTCACCTTGAAAAATTCATTTGTCTGTCTGGCTGTGTGAGAATTGGCATTATCGTGGTGCAAGATGATATGGCGTTTACGGCTATTTTTACGGAGTTTGTCAATAACTTCCGGCAAACAAATGGTCGTGTACCAATCACTATTCAAGGTACAACGATTCTCCAAAGCAACAGTAGCCACGTGTCCCGTTTTATTAAAAAAGAAGCAATTATCCGCTTAGAGGCACTTTGCACGCGCGCCAGTTTCGGTCGGTTTAGGCTCATCTCGAAAGACCTATACGCTCGATTGCTGCTTTGTTTTGGGATCGTAACTATAAATCATGTTTCGTCACTTGTTACTATGTCCCACACCAAATTTGACGCCCCTTCATTGAATCTGGTAAGCATGGCATTGCACCAAGTGACGCGATCCGTTTTTTGAGCCTCAGTCAAATTGTGTGAGATCTACCGAGATCACAGCTTTTTCACACCAAAATGTTTGTGTAGTATTGATTGTATTTGACTCATGCCTATGCCTAAAGACGCCCGAATCTCATGGTATGTCACATGCCTGTCTGTTTTTTGATCATACGGCGCAAAGCATCGATGTTTTTGTTGTTCACAGCAGTGGACAGGCGAACATCACGAATTTCGTCACTGAGATTCACACGACCGCGTTTGAATTATGCAAACCAGCTATAAATAATCGTCTTGCATGGTGCTTCATCGCCAAAAGCAGTTTGAAGCCGAACGAAGCTCCACTGAGCTCTTAAGTTACACTTAAGTCGTAGAAAATCATACTACGAAAATTTTCACGAGTTAAATCCATGGTGATGTAGACAACCAATTTCTAAAATGACGCCACAATGTAAAAACAAGTGACAGTCAGATGAAACAAACTGCATTCTACAGCCAAAGAGTTCCATTTTCAAATGTTGTGATTACTTTTTAAATATTATTTATGTAAGTGGCCAGTTCCGGAAACTTATAGTGCGCCCTATGTACTAGACATATATTTAAAAATGTTGACAATCAATATCCTAGATCAATCTTTAGGTACTCTGAGCACACTAAAGTATTGCTTGCCATGGTATGAGTTTTTTGAAATGTGTCCTTTTGAAAAAAATGCAATAAATAAAGTACTCTCATCACAGATTTTAACATTTTGCGACTTTTTTTAGCCTAATCCTAAATACCCATGCTATTAATCGCAATCACAAATCAAGCAATGAATGTCGTAAGTTTAGTAAAAAAAAAATTAAGTTTCATTGAGTCATAGTTTAAAAAACGTCAGCTAACTTTGACACATCATATTTAAAAAAATTAAAGTAAATGGGCAAGTTACTTAAAAAGACGGCCCATTAAGTAAAAATTTAAAAATGGTACAATACTTGCCACTTTTCATTCCATAAAAAAATAATAATTTTATTTTTCAAAAGGACCTTATAACATAAAAGCATACCATACAATATAATAGTTTAGTGTGGTCAGAGCACTTAAAGATGTGGTCTATGGTTTCGATTTTCAACATTTACGAAAATATGTCTATTATAACTTAACTAAGTGGATTTTTATTTTATTTTAACCAGAACTCATATAAACTGGCCTCTCGCCCGGTGTCCACTTGACGCTGAGTTTTGGGATACCCTGTAAAATATATTGGCATCTCAGTTAATTCCAAGTTAATTTACCTCACCCGGGTATAAAGTTGGGTTATGGAAAAATAAACATTTAAAAAAATTACTTCAGTTAGTCAATTACCAAACTTACTTAATAACTACTTAGGCATGGCACAATAAGGATGTTAAAGGATGATAAAAATAATATATATATCTGATTCGCTCTATGTTGCATGTCATTCATCAAAAACAGTACTTACAGCCTGCTCAAAATCACATGACATCCCCATAGAAATTTCCACTTCATTGATATCTAGTTTCAATTTTTCGCAGACTTCTTTTCTACACTCGATCAGTTTCAGGAAATCTGGATTAGGGCCTAGAGACATATCATAGTCATACTGCCCTATGGTCATTAGGCCATTGAATTTTAGGCTTGGACAGTTCTTTAGCACGTATTCTACCATTGTGACGCTTTCAAAGGGTTCTATTCCGCTTTTTGCTAAAAAAAAAATATGTAAAAACACTTAATGTTGAAAATAAGCAAGTTTGAAAAATGATTATCACTAATTACAGGTTTCTTACCACAGTATGCCACTGCATTAATGTATATAAAATTAGAAAGAGATAGCGCTACGAAAAATGCAGTCCGAACATGGAGCAAGTAACCGTTCCCAAATATCTGGAAAACAAAAGGAACTCATACCAGAGTAAGAAAACTGTAATTGTTAATAATTGATCAATGTATTTATTATTATTATCTTTTCTAGACTCTCGCCTCTCCCAAGACCTAAAAAATTAATTTATTATTATTATTAGTGAAGTTTAATTTAGGGCTTATGCAACCCCTCATCACTGCAACACTAACTGATCTATAGTGATCACCACTAATTACAGTTTGGAGCAAAGGTCAACAGTATTAAAGAATTGAAGGAATTTCCAGGCTCTGACAATTTTTATGTCCTCTAGTTGTGGTGTGTGCCTTCCCTGGTATAACATCATTGTATTCTATCTTGGAAAAAATATAATATATAAATATAAGAAATTTTAAGCAAAGTGGCATGTACTTATTGCATTGTTTTAATACCATTATAGCTTTATGCTCATTAAAATTAGTCACCATTCACAAATATATTATTTCAGATCGAACATTTTAAAATGGATATTAATTAAGGGTAGACACATACCTTCTTCCCCACTGGTATTAACTTGTACCATAATATTCAACATCTCCTCGCCATTCCGAACCTTGGTCCATTGCTTATTCAAAGAATCCGCCAACTTCTTCGAATCAACGGTTTGAATCATGTACAACCTTGGAGCACTCAATAACTTATTTATTTTATTCGACTGCAAGTGCCCAATGAAATGCCATTTTATATCTTTGCATTTCTCGATGATTTGAGAGTCTGTTGCTTTTTCTACTAGTTCATTGACATAGTTCTCTCCAAAGTCACGTTGGCCAGCGTCGTATGCTTGTATTATGAGCGGTACTGGTTTTATTTTTGATACTGCCACTAGAGTTGGTGTTCTTTGGGGCAGGTCCTGAAAACAAATACTGCAAACATCTAGACCCGAAACAATATGGGATAGTTGCAAGGTGGATCAATGACGTAGTACACATCGCGGGGTGTCAATGGATGCGGCTGACACAAGACCATGATGGATTTTGATAACACATTAAAAATTCGAAATTTCCAATAAGATGTTGCTTAAATGCATTAAATATAACTACCTACAAATCACAGTACTCTTACTAGTTATCGATATTTTGTTAAAATAGCATGTGTCACAAAAGTAATTAATGAAAACGTCGTCTACGGATTGATAATAACTCTCAGATACAAAGCAATAAAGCGGTACAATTGAGTCATAAAGGTCGAAAGATAATCGTATTTGAACATGCAAAACTACGAGGAAAAGAATCACCCTTACTTTACTCCGGCGAGCTACAGCCGCCTCAATTTGGGTTAACACGGTCTTCAGCCCTTGCATTACGTCGATCTCCGGAGTTTTGACGTCGGACATTCCGTAATTATCAGGAATAAACCGGAATGTATTTTTTTGTGAACTGTCGTATTTATATAGTTATCACAGAGTGGTTTTGTGATACAATCGATAAACGCTCTTGATTTTGGTGCTCTAAACACAAAACAAACACATACAAAAACAGAACACTCATGCAAACATATCAAAGAGTACTTTGATACACTATATCTTTCTAATTTGTGTTTGATACCTAAACATATATCATAGTACGTTTTGTGGTTTTGACGTTTCGTAAGGTGTATGATCGTTTCATTTAGATTCCTTTCATTGACTCTAATAGTGAATAAGTATTTATTGATCGGTCATACATTATCTGAATGAGTATGACATATAAAACTAATAAATACCTTAGACATTTCATGCGGTTTTCATTTATTTAATTTGTTTACACATCAATGTAATTGTAATGACTTTGATAGTTTATTTTATAAAACGTGTATTTGACTAGTAAGCTCATAGTAAATAAATTACTGCAATATAATATTGTTAAATGAGCCGGTTTCTTTCAAAAATATGGACTTTAGTGTTTCTAACATATTTATTTTCAGATACTTTTGACCTTGAATCAAGTTTTTTCATGTAATAGACATGTCCCTAAGATTTGACATTTCCGTTTGCGTTCAAAAATGAAATTATTCTCACTGTCATTGTGACATGGTCAACCAATAATTTTCGTAATTAATTACTAAACGTAATTCCTAACGTCAACACGATTGATTTTCCTTCCGTTTGTTTGCATTCTCTGCGACGAAATTTCGTGGTATTCCAACATCTAATTGTTATGATCATGCACAATGCACCTTCCACACTGATCGGCTGATAAATCGCGGCCATGAACGTCCTGGAAAAGGCAGAAAAAGCCTTGGAATACCTTAAAAACGATGATGGTTCCGCGAAGTAAGTTTTGGTTGTTATCGATAATTTTTTTACTGATTAAGTCTGTAATACAGAAGTTTTTGCAACCAATGTGTATTTTACAGGAGCCATAAGCTGCAAACAGCTGCTGGGACCCTAGGAAGATGTTTAGGGGTGCTCGGAGGCCGGCAGAACTGTTCTCGTCACTACGCCAATCTGCTACATTCTGCAGTTCCTACGTTATTGGCGCTGGCCAGTAATGATAGCGTGAGTGTAACTACATAATTATGCATCTAATTATCTATTTTGTAAACCTTCAAATATAACTAAGCTTGAGTGAACAATACTTTTAAACATGGGTTTCGTAACTTACAGTTGTTTTAAATAGAAAACCACTGTGAGCCTCAGATATATTAACTAAAATGACGGATAACTCATCATATTTAAGTCGAAATTTTGCTTTTACATTTTTAAATACTTTAGCCATTTGGAAAATAAACATCGGACTTGTGAGACTTGTACGTTGTAATGTTTAGTAAATAAAACAGTAAAAAAAAGAAATTTTATATGCATTGATGACAAAATGGGCATGTCCATTCCATACTAAGAGAA
>NW_020653900.1:466347-475348 GCF_003589595.1 Hyposmocoma kahamanoa | reverse complement strand
ATATGCATTGATGACAAAATGGGCATGTCCATTCCATACTAAGAGAAAGTTTATATTTTAGGTACATTTATTCCCTCAATTCCGATCACTGATTATAAGTTACAGATATTTGTGAACATTTAGTAGAAATATATTGGCCAATTGATAGGGAGTTAATGAAAATTTATCAAATTTTTTTCTCAATAACTATTGGTTGTATTGAAAAAATTATGATAATGATAAGTATTTAAAACAATTTATAAGTAAATTCAAAGTCCTTTTGTCATAGTTCCCCTTTTGTTCAGTCCAACCAATACATCTCATCTTGTCTACTTGTCTTTTATGGTGAAGACAAATGTTGCAATAAAACCTGCATTTTGAAGAATGCTCACAACTTGGAATATGTGTGAAGTTTCCGGCTCATATTGTGCCAGCATGGCAAACTATGATCTAAACTCTTTCTTAGAGGAGAGCAGTGGGACTTTTTATATTTTGAATTTGTCTTTCATCAACCCTAAAAAATAGAAAGAATTGACAATTTATTTGACTTGTTTCAGGCTGAAGTTCGCCTATTAGGTGATGAGGCACTCAACAGAGCTGTTGTTGGTGGATTTGCCTTCCACTCCTATAAGACCAATATTATATTGCAGAACCAGATTGATCACACTAAGAATGCTAGGTAGGTAATACTTTAATTAAGGGGATTCGGCCTTACGAATGAGCCGAGTTTAATTAGTGTGACCGTTTCAAATGTGATTTGTCTATTAAGGACGCCGAATATGCGAGTGTCGGTAGTGCGAAGACGGTTGCGCGAAAGCTTAAATGCGCGATAGTTCATTTGCGCGAGTAGTCACTTTCATTTGTCTTAGACTTAATTTATTAAACACGAACCTAAGTTTCTTTTAGGAAAAGGTTTTGACAAACAAATTATATTGCAGTGAATTGTAATACTAATTAAGCTACGTTAAGATAATTTGTTGAAAAATAACACAAAATATTCTGACGAAATTAATTATATTTAGCAAACAATGAGAAACTAGTTTTCAATTCCATGAAGAAAAAACTTCCAAAAAAGAACTAACTTACGGATCGCGATCATGCCTACATTTATAGCCTACTGTGCCCTTCAGACCTTTTGATAAGAATGGCTAGCAATAGTTTTCAAGAAAATATAAATTAACTTGGCAGAGTCGGTTATGTCAGCAACATATTTCGGAACATTCAGCAATTGAATTGGTTATTTACATATGTTTATTTGCGCAAAAGTTCAAATTTGGAGTAAGTTCATTATTATTTACTTTTTGAAACTGTTGCTAATATCCATTTATTTTTATTCAGATGGATCCGTGCAGCTTTAAACCGTATATGCCTGGGCGAATGCTGGCTTCGACCTGGCGTTGGCAAGATTCGCAACCAAGCACAAACGTTATTTCCTAAATTAAGTCAGATTGTACTGCAGACCAATGAACTGCAAGTTATTGTTGAGACACTGGAGAACAATCTGCCAAGGTTGTTGGTTGCTTTAGCCGAGTATACTACTGATGAGGAGATTTCGGGTAAGTTTTAGGGATCTTTTTTACTGTAATACGTGGTTGGACCATATTTTTGAAACTGTCTCTGTGGCCGAATGGTTACCATGCCGCACTGAGGTCCCAGGTTCGATTCCCAGGCCAGGAGAAATATTTGTATGGCCTACATTTATTTCTCACGTGAGTTTGGGTGTAATTTGTGGTTATCTATGTGTGTGTCCATGGCACCCGCGACACAGGGTTTTCCCAGTGCGGGGCTATGTTGAGTGTATGCGTTATTATTATTATTATTTTTAAAAATATTTTTGAGTCGTTTCATCATGTTCACTGTGCACTTTAAGCTAGTGTTGTTAAAAACTCGAGTCCTGGTGTGTACATTTATAAACTCGACTCAATTTTGCACAGCCCATGACCTAAATACTCACGAGTCCAGAGCCGACTCGAATGCGAGTTATTGGAGCACGGTCAATTAGGATCGAGTCTCTCGAACTCGTTGAACATTCAAGTTAAGGTTAAAAAACTCTACTTGAATCGATTTTTACTGAACAACTATTATTCGTCTGCACAGAATTTTTATTTTTTACAATATCAAGTGACGGGATGAACAAGTCTATAAAATTGATTGAAGTTTTGTATACAAACTTGATTTAAAGAATTTATTTACAAAACAGTATATATATATATTATACATGAACATGTACATGATAATATTTAAATTACTTATATCTACATAATTAAATACCTATATACTTGATAATAATATATTATAAAATATGTTATTACTTCAACAATAATTTCTCAATTGCTATTCCTAATTTTTTCAAGTAATTTCACAATTAATATTTAAGAAAAAAATGCCTCCCTCTCAGTTGCTGGTTAACATTATGGAAAAGCAACAAAGTACTGAGTATTGAGACTTTGAATTTATAATTATATTATAATTATATCCTCGAATTAATCAAAGAATTAAAAAGAATAATCATAGATACCCACTATGGTGGTTTTATGGAGACACTTGTGAGCGATTTCACAAGTTACAGCTTGACCCACCACAATACAGCTTACTTTACCAGATTCGAGTGTGTAATAAGAGCCTGGAGCACAATGTCAAACTGGAGCTTATAATAAAAAAAACTTATGGCGCCAAGAAAAATCTTCGCTTAAGGGAACCATCATAGAAATATAAGTATGAACATAATATTGATTTGTTAATATTATGAGTTCGGGCACATAGAGGAATTCGTAAGATCTGCTGGCTCGAACCTTAACATAGTTGGTAAGAGCGGAAGCCACGTTGCGGCAACAAACGGTTGTTCGTGTCCAGTCGAATCGAACCACTTTTCTTTTTATTAACGATCTTTGTATCAACAATAATAACTTATTCAGTAAAAATAAATATTGCAATTAATAGTGTGATGTAAATTACTATTACAGATTTGTTAAAGGCGTTATTAGGTCACGTGGATTCAACGGAGCCGGCGGTAAGGCGAGGCGTTGCGAACTGTGTGGCGCATATAGTTTCGCATAGAGAACTTCTACTTGGAAATATCTTGGGAAAAGTTTTAGGTAAGCGTCACTTTATTAACCAGAGCTAAAATCATGAACCTTTTTTCCTCATTACCATAAATTAATTTATAAAAATAACTGCTTCAATATGTGCAAAGGATCTTCAATAGTTTACCAAATGAATTTAAACTTCTACGCGAACCTACGTTTAAATCACAATTGCCAAAATGGCTTTATGACACATTGCTTGTATAGTAGTAAAGAACATTTGGAATTTTCATTACTAATTTATATTAATTTGAAATGCAATTAATTTTAAAGGACAAAATGTTTAATTCAATTAATATTTGCACATCTGTTTGCAGGTTGAATACATTGTACCTAATTTTATTAAAGATCAAATAAACGTTTTCTATTTTATTCTTATAAATTGAATATTATCGATAAAACTTAAACCGAAACAATAGTTTTCTCACAGATGGTGCTACAGCAAAAAATTGTTAAAAAACAAGTATCTGCAACAAGCACATAGAAAAATTCGTAAACTCCGTTGGTTCGTTCCGCGGTTGAGTTCGGTTTGCTGCGCTGGTCCGTATCCAGCGCAACAAACCGAACTCAACTAACTTTAACTTTTAGAGGTATACCAGTAAATAGACGTTGTTATTGTAAAGTTGTTATCGCTGCTTACATATTTTTGGTTTTTTATATCTAAACAGTTAAGATGAAGTTTTCATTGATTAGTTGAGTATTGTTACAGTCTGCTTATGATACCAAAACATGTACAAGTCACGTGTTTTCGAGAAAAACATACATATTATATAATATTACTGCGTAACCGTTAACCGTGAATTTACGTTATATCTTATATATTAAGATATAGTTTTAATTGTGTTACGCAATCAATTGAAAAAAATATTAGTGTGAAATTATACATTAGAATGAAATTGGTTAACAACGCCATCGTCAAGTTCCGTAAAGCCGGGTACTCATTAGCTGTAACTGTAACGTGCAGATACAGTAACGAGGTTCTAGTGTGTACGCTTGAAACAGTCTTTAATTAGACGGCTCACTGCGATTCACACGTGTACCGCTCGCGGCAAGCTCGCGAACCACGTACACACTATAACTTTTTGTTACTTAACATGCAATGGTTACAGTTACAGCTCGCTAGTGTGGACGCGGCTTTAGACTCGATTAGCACCAACCTTTTGTAGTTTACTATGTTTGCAGAAAAATGTATGGACATAATAGTAAAGTATAGTCTGTCTTTTTTGAAGATGGAGTAAAATAACGTTTGTAGGGTTGCCAGTTTTCATAAAATTTTAAATAGCTATGTAGTTGTTGTCGATAGTTTTATCAATACATTGTGAAAGAAGATCAAAATTTGCCAAAATTGCCTGGATTGTGAATGTTACGACGTTCTAATGATTACTAACTGCGTTTATTGCGTTCTTAATTCTTATTTTGACAGTTGGACTACTTATCGAGTTTTTTTTTCATTTACACTTTAACTTTAACTTTAATAATAGCCGGATTTGATTATATACGATCAGAGCGCCTGATTGAACTGATAAACATTTGATTATTATAATATGAAATGCATTGACTTACAAATAAATGAACGGGTCTAATACAAAAACTCTAACTCGGCATTCAAAAACAACTGAAAATTATGTTATTGGAAAAGCAGCGTATGCTCTGATGTCGGAAGTTTCTTAGTCTAGCCAGCTTGTTATATTTATGTGCACTAACATACCAATGTAATGCTTAAAGTTGTATATTTCTATTTACATGATTACGCTGTTGTAGGTCCGTGTTTCTTTAGTAGTAAATACTTATTGACAGATTTAAAATATTAATTGTTATATAATACTAAGGTTCTAAGGTTTTCGTATTGAAAATAATTAAGAATATATATGTCACAACCGAGGATACACACAACATAATAATATGTACCGCTCTCTCAACATCCAGTCGATGATGCAACAGGAACGACTGAAAATCAGCGTCTCTCTCGCCAGAGATAGACTTTTTGCTGAGTCGTCTCCTTTTCCTCTTTTGTGTCACTTTGCATTCTTATTATTTTTTAATAAATAGCTATCAATTATTTATTTAATAAATAGCTATCAATTTAATGTTATGTTTATAATTTAGGGATGTAAAGTGACTTAAATGTGCGAATAAACGTTTTTCTTTCTTTCTTTCTTTAAAACCACGAAAAAAATGTCTAAAGTCAACCTATTTAAACGTAGTGACATGTAAAGGAATATGAAAAAGCTAAAACGTTGAATTTAAATTGTAATGTCATCGCAGTACTGTCTAATTTTGCTTGCGTCGCTGTCAGTCGAACAAACGAAGACTACAGCGTGAATGACGCTCTGTATACGATTTTAACGCCCTATAAGTTCGGACACTTTTTAGCGCGGACCCGACGTCCATGTAATTGTATGTCAATGATGAAATACATTATTTTGTTTTTGTCTTGGAAAAAGTATTTCTATAACGGTTTTTGTAAAATGAAACGCCGTTATACAAATTCGCATTGTCCGCCGACACTTTTTCGTCGCCGGTTGGTCTATTATCGGCGCTCATATCTATATCGTGCGTGATTACCTGTTTGAAATTTTTTAAACCAACGTTCTTTCGCGCGCGATTGTTCGTGTTCGTTTTGGTTACAACGGAAAGAGCGTCCGTGTAATGTAAAGGCTAATAACACAGGACAGATCTTTCTTCCAACGTCTTTACACGTGCGCTAAATCGCTGTATCACGCGCGACAGAGTGTCCGTGTAAAGTCTGCTAATTACGGTACTATGTTTACAGAAAAGCTATGGCCGCCAACGACAGAGAGCACCCTCATTTTAGGATGGTTTGGGGTGATCAAATCCATATTCCAGATCAACGATCTCTCCAAATTCACAGAGAACAACATGTTTACCGTGCAAGATTATTTAGAGGTAAAAAAACCGGAAACATTTTTAAATGCATATTACCGTTATACGAAATGATATACAGTGTTTTTTTAAAATGATACAGTATGGGGAAATCCGAAACCATAGAAGATACGAGGAAACTGTCTTCCCGGGTCGGGAGAAATATTTGTATGGCCTACATTTATTTCTCTCGTGAGTTTGAGTGTAATTTGTAGTTGTGTATGTGTGTGTCCAAGGCATCCGCGACACAGGCTTCCCTAGTGCTATGGGTAAAGTGTGTGTGTGAAAAAAACCATAGTTTTTTTTTCTGAAAACAATTTTGAATGGTAAATGATATTTATTATAACATTAATCTTGTTAATAATATTATTGTTTTCTATTTCGCAGCTCTATCACCTTTGTGTCCATTACATAGAGCACACAACAGAGCATAACATTCAAAATGCCGTAATGGAATGTCTTTCCATTCTACTATCTCAAGCGACTGGTCTTTACAGAAAGGCTTTATTGGATTCGCATCCAAGCATTGTGTGTTTGGACAACGTTGCTTCTAAGGGACATAGGAGAAATATAAGTAAGTTTATCATCAACCATAGCGTCACTAATACTTTTAACCATTTGACTACCACTGACAAAAACTAGTTACGTTTACCCTTATAGTGATGTGACATGTTCTGAATTTCCACCTTATATTAACTCCATTCTCCTACGTCAAATAAGAACATAACTAAGCATAAAAAGCAACTATGAATCCATACTTAACTAGAATATACAAATAACACAAGGAATATCTTAAAATGTCTTAAAATCTAGTAGCAGTAGAGCTCCTTGTGAAAGAGTTCGTCCAGGGAAGTACTGCCACCTTACCTATTTCTGCCGCCAAACAGTAATGTCAGCATTACTGTGCTCCGGTTTTGAAGGGTAAGGGTGCTGGTGAAATTGCTGACACGTGGGACTTGTCAACTTATGTCTTAGGGTGACGGGCGCAGTGGTAGTGCCCCTCAGATCTTTGCAATTTAAAGCTCTGAGTGGCACTGTAATTGTTATGGACAGGCGTGTTGAGAAAAATGTGTTAATAAATTTTAATTGAACATTTTCGTTGACGCTGTAAAGCGTCCACGGCGGTCAAAGGGTGAACCTTACCGGTACAACCTCAAACAGCTTTGGTTGATTTCGCATGACAGTGAAAGTGTTGAATCAATCGCTTTGCAAAAAAATATATAGTGAAATTGAGGATATACACTGATTAGTATACAGTGTGAAAACACGGTTCCTAAAAATTTTCACAATAGGAAAAAAAAACACAAACTTACCTCGAAATTTTACAAGAAAACAGCAGTATTCAATACATACTTTACACATACCAATTTTTTTTTATATGAAGTGAACTAAATAGAACACGTATACCATACGATGCACATTTTTAAAATGGCTCTAATTTCGTTTGTAAAAAAAATAATTCTGAAATAAACCCCTGCCGCTCGACACAAGCAAAATGGACCGTATTAGTACGGGAAAAATTTGAATTCGACGTGAGGTACTATGGACTTTCAACGATAATTAATAATTCACACAAACTTTAATCGGATGGCTGTTATTTGTATTGTAATAGATACAAACTTAAATTCTTGTTTATTGAAGGCTAGGAAAGTGGATATCATTTCCATGAAACTTATTTGACCACCTTATTTCTGTGTCCATCTGACTTACAAGTCGAATAATAAAAATCGAATAAGAATGTGTCTCCCACACCGTACCGGCCCTATCAATGCACCGCGGACGACATCCGGCCAATCAGAGCCACTGAATTATTAATGTAATTCTACTCTCGTTTGCTCTGACCGGCCATGCGCGTCCGTAACAATATTATTATTAATAATTTCTTTTAGGTGCCGTGAGTGCAATGTCATCACGCTTCATACCCAGCCCAATAACAGAGCCTCGCGATCAACTAGAGTTATCGTTCAGCGGCGCTTTGCAACTGGATAGTATACTGCAGTTAAATACACCCAGTCTAAGTGTGGAGGATTTGACCATACAGGTTTGTGAGAAAGCGCATCGACATGTAGGTGCAGTATGTTCACTATGTTCACTATGTATACAAAAATATTGTGAATAAAAACTTAATTATTAATGCAAAGATCGAACAGAAAGAAAATGTATTATATCCGGCTGGATTCGAACCGGCGCCTTCACCATATCGTGGCTGACGCTCTCCAAACTGAGCTATGGAACCATAATAATTATAACAAACTAGTAGAGTAATTACACAAAAAATAATTGAACATCATGGTAATAAAAAATCGTGATATATCTGGTGAAAATACAGGCATATGGGACTTGTTTACTTATGTCTCAAAGTGACGCCCGTTACCCTGAGATATAAGTTAACATAAGCTAACTGAGCCAAAATATGTTTTCAACTATTTTAGACCCCAAGCTCCCCAGCAAGCGACAATGACATACAAATGCCAAATTCGGAACAGTTGACTAAAGATCTAACAGAGAAGCTCCAAGAGTTCGAGGACACGGAATCCAAAGATGAGGACACTGTCGACCAAGTTAGAGACGATCACGGAATGAGGGTAGGATTTCAATTCTATTAGAGTATTATATACAACACTTCTATGTGATTGTATGTGAAGATTAATGAACAAGATTTAAGGTGAACACGGTCCCAGCTGCTATGTACCATGCGAAGCAAGCCACTGTTTGGATTCCTTCACATTGAATTATGTCTGTGGTCTTCTTAAGTTTTGTTCTTGAACGAACATACCATCGAGTATATAAGCAGAAATATAGACGAAATGTCATTGTCATGTTTGAAAACTATTTTGCCAAATCATCACGGTGACAACTGCGCTCCGATTGCCTCGAATTCGAAACAATTGACGGGTGTTGTCATTACACTTCAAAACGACCAGTTTAACTTGAGCTTTGCTATAATGGATGAGAATTGAAAAATTACTATACTTAATATAACATACTAATACTTAATATTTAATTAGCCTGTAACTGTAAGCTTTTCTCAACATGACATTATTGTGACATGTTAA
>NW_020653900.1:458215-466337 GCF_003589595.1 Hyposmocoma kahamanoa | reverse complement strand
CTTGTTTAATATTTAATTAAACTGTAACTGTAAGCTTTTCTCAACATAACATTATCGTGACATGTTAATTTTTTTCTTTCAGATTAATATTGGCTCGTCGACTGACGACGATATTCCTTTGAAATTCTGCGCTAGATTGTTGGCATCAAAATTCCTTTTGACAGGAAATAAAGGAGACCTTATACCAGACAGGTAAAGCATTTAATACTGAACTATATAGTTTATATTCTATTAAATTTACGTCTATTAGTGAAGTATTGTAAAAAATATTAAGTCATTCGAAAATAAACTTTATATGGAAATTGTTTTAAGGCACCGACTTAAAAAAAAATTTACGCCATCTCAGAAATATACCACATGTCGATAATGTCATAAGTCAAAATATATAACATTTTGGCGATTGTTACAGGTGTGTACATGAACTTTTTAGCTTTTCGGTATATTAGAAAAAATATGGCAATATTATATTCAACCGTGATTATTCCGTGATTTATAAGTCAACCGTGACCATGGGACCTGTAAAGGGCCCGAAACGTCGGTTTGTTTGAAAAAACAAATATACGCGATTTAAATCCGGAAAAATAGTTTCATTTCCTAATATTATATTTAAAAAAGTAAATTAATTTGCTACTCCGCGAACCCGATTCAATCCCGTAAGTGGAGGTTGAATCGTGCAAAATAGCTGCACTTGTGTTAGATATTTTTCTTGCAATTAATTTTCCCTCCTCCCTCCGCATAAAGTAAGTAAAATAAATAACACAAACGCAATTACAGTCGCAGACACCACATCTAAATATATACCCGACACGTGTTTCGCCTCTACTAGGCACCCTCAGGGTTGTTGATTGTTTGTTTGTTGATGATTGGTTTCATTGGTCAAAGTATTTCACGTGACGACATTTGGCCAGTATACGATTCGTCGGTTTTGCGCGTCAAATACACCTAAGATTTTTAAAAATCCTCTTCGTGATGAATTAGTTTTTGATATATAGGCCGCTATTCCAGAAAGCCATCGACGTATACATACATAATATTTAATAAAAAATACGGTTACAACAGAACAACCTTTTGCATTGTTTAATGAAAGTAAATCTGTTTACTTAGATCGGTTCGAGTGTCAGTGAAGGCGTCCACATTAAATTGCCTATCAGAAATATTAACTCTCTACCCACAAGCCATGACAATGTATTTAGACAAGGATGCTGACGTCAAGGGACATAATGTTTCTGGTAAGTATTTCCTTACAAAACTCAATTAGATCAACACTTAAAAAATTTATAATTCGTTACGTACAGAGAGAGAGAGAGAGAGTGATAATAGATAGATGAACGGCACAAATTTCCAGAGTGAATGTGAGGAAAAGCAGTTCGTACTATAATACTAAAACACAGGAATATACTTAAACTATTCCGTTGAACTTTATTAGAAGAAGAAACGTATTTTTAAAGGCATGAACCGAAACGTCTAAGTCCGAACAAAATCTAATCTAAATTACGCTACTTGTGACACTATTTTGATGATGAATATTGTATGATGTTTGTTCAGGTTCATCTGAAGGTACAGACTCAAACCAAGATCAAATAAACGATTTCATTCTCGAAAGAAACGTTTGCTACCAAGATTCTTTAACTGATTCTTTGAGCCAAGACCTTCTTAACCGCAGTATGGAAAGTCAGCATAGTCACCCTTCCAAGAAAGACAGTAAAGATTGCAAATCTTTAGAGAAGTCACAAGACAGTGTTGAACAAAAAAGTTCTTCTAAAGATGTACAAAGCGCTATTCTTGACAGCAGAACAAAGGAATTAGTTGCAAGCGCTATGACAGACAGTACTAACCCAAATATGTCAATGAGTAATTTTACAAACGTCACTAGCAATTCTAATATGACGACGAGTAATGATCCTGGATACCCAATGTCCAGTAGTGGCGATGTACTATCGTCCTCAATAGATTTGGATATGAAATTTGATCACTTTGGTGAATCGACAACTAATTTGGATAACGTAAAAGATACAGAACAGAAAGAAAGAGCTAAACGGCCTTTGAAGAGAACTGATGAAATTCATAGTAAGGATGCTCCTGACGGTTTTGTAGAAAAAAATGTCAAAAGCGAAGATTTGGAAAAAATGGACACAGAGAATGATAAAGATTTTGAATTTCAACACATGTCTGATATATTTGTTCTATTAGAAAGCCATTGTGATCCTCAAATTAGAGGACTAGTCAGAGTATGTATAGGGAATTACGTAAGCGCATCTTTGGAACTCTCACATGGTGATTATCATAGATGGAGGAATTACTATATGCTGCCCAAAGATGTTAGTCAGAATATTAGTACCGAAAAGTTGGTCGATTTCGTTTTGAAGGTATGTCTGAATTTTTGTATTGCCACCGACTACGTCTCTATGTTTTGTCTCATGTGAAAATATATTATGTAAATAATAAAACAATAAACAGCTACTTCAATTTCTGTGTAGAAAGACATTGGTTGGTTTTGTGTAGTATAGTTAATTTTATTTTGAAAAGAATAACATTAATTTTAATATTGATTAAAGCTACTAGTATTTAGAGTTTCTTTTTCGGTAGTCATCTTTTGAAATGAATAGTTTTTTCGATTTCTTAAGTTGTCGCGATTGCTACACTGATTGAGATGGTAAAGATTGTACTATAGTTTAGAATAGGGTGGTTTGCACTAATGTTAGACATAGCTGTTTGATGAATTTACGTTCTCAGAGAGCCGTGACAGTGCTTGTAAACAAGCCGAAACACTGGATTGAAACAGCGAGTATACGAGATTGCTATGAAATAAGTTTCATTTCTTGTAATAGTTTTTTTATAAGTTTTCATTTACTGAAGACTTTAAAATTATTTACTTGTTTTCATGTTTTCATTATAGGGTCTCTCTGATGAAATTCACTCAACGGTAAACCACGCTCTATCATCTCTGACAAACATCTCTAACGCACTAGCTGAAAGTGTGCATTGGTCGCTACTTGTGACGTCATTGAACGCTCTATTATCTGTCGAGAGCAATAACTATTGGCTGTGTAGAGTCAATTTGTGTCGTCTGTATGAAAAATTGCCTTACCAAAAGTAAGTATCTTTGTGTTATACAAAATGCTATGGATATTTACTCTGACTATAGGAAACCTAGCTTTTGACCAAGTATGTGCTACGTTATAATATAAAAGTGACGGGACTTACTCGCGTAGTATTTTAGTCGGAAGCGGTCCGACTAGTTTCGACCATAATCGATGGTCTTCTTCATGGGTTGAGTGCGTGAGTGGGTTGAGTACGTATCACACTTCTATCACACTTTCCGTATATATAATTTTATTCAAATCAATTGACCACGCTCTATTTATAATGAATCAACTAATCGAAGCTTTACTTTGTAACAAAACAGCAATGTTAAATTTTGATTTTTAACATTTTTGTCAATTTGTCAATTAACCAATTAATTTTCTTTCAGGCTTTTCATTCTGTACCCTGGATACCACACAAAAAGCAAATTAATAATGGATACCCTGTTCAGATTGTTAGGAGATCAAGATCAGAAAGTGAGAGCCGCTGCAACTCAGGCCTTGACTAAGTAAGAATTGAATGAATTAATATCTTTATCTGTAACTTTTTTTTATTTAGCATAAGTTCTCGATTCTATAGAGAATGTTGTAACCAAGAAACTAACACTTTTGACGAGATACAATAGTAGTTTATGTGACTGTTACATAATGATAGGTATTACACACGGGTGAGGATTGAAACGAGCCGACAGGGGAGTTTCATAAAAACATCTCACGAGTGTTTTAATGCCTAATTATGTAGAGTTACGTACACTGCTTTATCTATACACATATTGTAAGCTCTCTATGATGTGTTCAGGAACCGTATGTTACAACTGGCGAAACGGCGGCAAATAAAAACTTTTCTCACGCATGTCACACAACCGCAGTTTTTATTTAATTCATAGACAAACTAGAGTCGGCCTCAACTATCATATCGTTCGATATCAAGTAACGTGTGAAATTTGTGAAAATTGTTTGCTATTGAATGTCAAGTCGAATGAAATGTTAATTTCGAATAAAACTTCATCTCGACTGATATTAGAATTGAGGTCAAATCAAATTGTTTTGTTTTTTAGAGATGTTCGAAATTTGAATGTAATAATAACATCGAATTCAATGTTATTATGAAGCAATAATAACATTTTCACAGATAAGAAATTTGTTCTAACAAAACAGTATATATTTATGCTGATTGTAATTTGCGGTTTTTGAACACATCATAGAGGGTTTATGATACATATTATGTAGAAAAAAGGTTAACAGCAATGTGTGTAAAAGCTTAGTATAGAATTATAAATCGAAGAAGTGCTTTATGACTTTTATAATTATTTTGGTAACGGGAATTTCAAGGATTTCCACACATTTTTACAAAAAAATTGGAATTTTTTTTTTTGTTTTTTTTTTTTTAGTATTTGTGCTATTGTGCTATCTACACACATTTATATCTCTTACAGCATTATACCGAAGATCTATCCATCTAAAAAACACACTCCAACCTCCATGGTGGCAGAAATTGCCAAAGAACAAAGTTGTCAATTCACATTCGATCATAAGAGTCTCTCTCTGGATTTAGTTAGAGAGATGTATTTCTACTACGATTTGCCAGAATTATTGAAGAAACGGGAAGTTATTAACAGTGGCAATTTGAGAATTATTGTCGGTGATTTGATGGGTAGACTTATGAGTTCTAGTTGCAAATTTCTTTCGGTAAGTATATAATTTGTTATTAATTTTATAATGGGAATGGGACGGGAATGTGAAACAATTTGTTCCCTTTGTGCTATTCTTACAATTTATCATTTGGCAAAACACAACAAACCACTTGAGGTGGCTTCCCACAGTCTGTGATTTTACCGATCACTTTGCACGAGCTCGCATGCGCGCATCATAGGAAGAGCTTTTTCCGCGGTTTTTTGATCTTTGTGTAATGAACTTGTAAAATCACAGACCCTTCGAGGCCGTTATAACGAGGACTTTGTTCTTGTTTTTGTTTTTAATAATATGTTTAGATATCACTGAGATAAAGTTGATTTTCTTCAAAACGCTTAGACATTACTATTACCGTACGTAAAGTTAAGTAGGTTACAGTGGCGAGGCGTCCATATAACTCGTTTCCCACCTTCTTGCCTAAAATTTTCCACGTTTTAGTAGTAATTCACAATTTTTTAATTTTTTTTTTAATTTCTAGAATAACTTAACCAGTGAAATGATGCGTACTAGTATCTCGTGTGCTAATTAATCAATGTTCGTTGAAGTGTCACGCCGGCGTCACTTTTTGTTAAGGCCTGGGTTTTTTGCTTTTCTCGGCCTTTACTAACGACAATTTTCACGCCTCGACACTGGTAGGTTACTCAATTTACGTTCAAATAGACTACTTCTACGAAGTAGTACTCAAATGAAAATTATTTTTAGCAAGGTCTTCTGGAAACACTACAATCTATTTGCAACAAATGGTCACCGTGGAAGCACATCGAGGCGTATTCGGAACAGGGCATACTAAGTTATTGTCTTGATAGCCTGGACTATTGCAACAGCACTGTTGCCACTAGGACTATATTGACGGATATTTGCGCTTTGGTTTATCCAGGTATTTGACTAGAGTACAGAAAGATACGTTTTTCATACAAAACTGAGGACATGCTTGCTTGTACATTTTATTTTATTTTATCTGGAAAACATACGGCATCATATAATACATTTAATTTTTAACAAATATAACAAACACTAGTCAAAACAGTTTCCACTAATGTTTAAAATAGTTACGTTGGATAGACAAATTTGTACATAGCTATAACCAACTAACATAATAATTACCACTATGCAAGAAATTATAAATCACTTTTAATTATAATTTATATTTATTGGATATCATGATGTTCAATCATCGATATTCAATTATGTTATGGGAAATCACTAGTTTGTTATATCGAACGAACAGTAAGAAAAATTCCTACGATTATTCCCCTTTTATTTTATTAGCATAATTAGTAATTAATTATGTTAATAAAATAAAAGCTTCCTAATGGCAGATTTGAACCGGAATGTCTTATTGTCAAATATATTAATTTCTTGATATTCAGTATTAAATTGTGTACAAGCCCATACAAGGAACCTATTTTTAAATAATTAATGCGACAATAAGGTATTGCAAATGGGCCTCGCGGACGTAGGTTGGGTCTAGGACATTTTAATGAAATTTAAGTTAGTAATAAGTAGAATCAATGTGATTGTTAATAAATTTGAAAAGAAAAATTTGATCTCTAAGCTCTCTCCGTTTTTGCAAAGACATAATTTTTGTAGGTTTAAAATTTCATTTCATTTCATTTCATTTCATTTCATTTATACTTCAATCTTTTAACAAATTTATTTTGCACTCTTTCGATCATGTCGACATGTTTATTATAGTTGGGGTTGGGGCCACCCCACGATTTTAGCGTTTTTCTCATTGTACTTTGCTGGGTCTTACGAGGATAGTTGCTTTTTCAAGTCACCTAATGGTGTATTTCCTTTGAAACACCAACATTAATGACGATTAATTTTTTCAGTTGAAGTTCATGCGGTAATGAGCCACAAAACATCAAATCTAGACATCTTCGAACATGAAACCCAAACTAAAGATAAATGGCAACATCTAGACAATGATAAAGTTGCCAATTTAGCAGAGAAGTTCCTACAAGTCACTTTGAAAATGCTCAATGTACTTGTGCATTTGATTGAGGAAGTTAATCCTAATGTGCATTTGAATAAAGTTGGCATTGCCTTACCTGGTAGTCCTGTTAGGCGGAAAACTCAAGGTGAGTTTGTAAATTACTTTCTGTTTATATAATGTATGCAATAAATGTGCCTTCGATAAAACTGTTCTTTTTTTGTCATTTGCCAGAAATCAGTCACATTTTGTGTAAGTGTTTTGTTTTTAATTCTTTATTTTCTATCATATAATCATTAACAATCATGATTTGTAAATGTATGCTTTCATGGGTTATACGGTATAACGGTATAAAAGTTCCTGTATAACTTATACCAGAACTTTTAGGTTTTTGTATTGTGTTTGACATCGTCGGTAACGTGGCGGTGGATAGAGAGAAGGACCGGCAGGGCCAATTTAGTAAAATAACTTTTTTGAATTGGTTTTGGTTTTAAAGTTTTAGGTATTGCCCCTTAGTAATGTAACGACTCTGGTTCTCATAGTAGATACAGGGAATCGCCTATATTGGAACCTGGTAATGGTCTCGCACATTGTTACATATTTCATTCTTCTTCTTATCGCGGTAAAAGGATTTGCCCATCAGCATAAGTTAAACGCCGATTGTTGCCGAGGTTATGGGAGATATAAGTACAGGAAGCACAGGTACAGGAAAGAAGTTGTACGTCGTGCGGGGAGGCTCTTTTCGTGCACCCCACAAATTACATTCAAATTTTTTTTAGGGAATAAGGCTTAATGTACTTATATTTCATAATTAACTAATATAATGGTTGCTAGTTCTGAGAGCGCTGCACATTTTCTCTCTAAGGACTGATTCAGGCGCGGCGGCGGATGCGTTTGGCGTCTTCCCTTTCAGTGTCGAAACGGCTACGGGCGGGTATACCCACACGTCGATATTGCAAACAGACGCTAGACACACACACAGTGCTTCACTGTGAAAGGTATGGGTGGTCTGGGTCAATCGATCCATTGTAGCAGGCTTCGGCGGGCGCGGGTGCGTGTACATCAAATGTAGACGCTCCTTGCGAGGTTAAGAGTAATTTATTTAAGGTTAAGGGTAATTTATTTTTATTTTATTTATTTTATATTCGGGTTACATAGACCCATAAATACATGCCTAATAGAATAACATACATAATAATATAAAGGACCGCGACGCAACGTGGGTGTCCGGTAACCTTCCCCGAAAACGTCGGTACATGACACCCTTCGGCCAAAAGTCCTCCCTCATGAACGTCGACAGACCTGTTGAGTTGGTACTCTCATCACAAATGAATTAAAATTTATATTGTGGCGGGACTCCCAACTCTTCTTCTTCTTCTTCTTCTTCTTCTTCTTCTTCTTCTTCTTCTTC
>NW_020653900.1:427541-457815 GCF_003589595.1 Hyposmocoma kahamanoa | reverse complement strand
CGGCCTAGCTCTCGGAATAGTACATTATAGCAGAGGCCGGGAAGTAAAGGATTGGAGGACAAGTATGATTTGTTGTTTGATACGAGTCGGGCAATCCACGTACCCGCCGAGGTATATATAGTGCTTTTCTCTAAAAAAAGTAACAATAGAAAAATTCTAGAAAAGTAACAATAATTAGTTAATATTCGGTGACAAATTTTGCATTTTGTTTTAAATTAGGCAGAGTACAGAGGTTCGTTACTCTCGTCCTCCGTCAAGACATTGTTAAATATGAAGCCTCTTTTGCATCATACATCTTTTCATTAGGTCGAGTATTATTTATCTGACAGTAATTGTTCCGGACGGCGAACGAGAGTACAGAGCCTGTATTTTCACCATTATTACGGGTCCTGTGTGGTTAAAACGTTAAAATATTTAGCGCGATAGCAATTGGCAACGTTTTAGTTTTGGTTTTTCTTTTAACAATTAGCGCGATAGCAAATGTGCGCAACGTGACACGTTACTGACGTTTCGTTTTTAGTTTAGTTTTGGTTTTACCGTTGACAATTAGCGCGATTGGTCCCATGATGCTAGTAAGCAGTTGTCTTTATGACTGTATTTTATTAGTCTGTTTACATGTGTATTTACATAGATATTTGTTAGTAGATATATTTAAAAGAACAACGGAGAATAATAGATTTTTACACTTATTTTAATCCTTTTTAATTGACACACATTTACTTTTTTGAAAGTAGCGAACGTTTCCAAGCATGTTTAAACACCGTTACGGGTAATTTTTCCAACAGATTCTTTACCAAGAAAAGGCAGCATCTCCACAGAATCCGAAGAGAAAAACACGCTACGTAAAAAAGCTACGATTGCGTCCGCCGGACTTAAAGGCAACCTGGCTGGGCATTTTTATAATGACCCGTTTTATATGAAGCTGTATGAGAATTTGAGGGCTACGTATTCTAATCATAAGGTAATTTTTTGCTTGTGTACGTACTGGGTATGCGATGCATGCTTAATATAAAGACCTATTCATATATACGCGATATTTGCTACCGCTGTGGGTAGCGACATCAGATTGGTTACGGTATTCCAACTGTTCAAACCATTGACTTACAAATAAATGGACGACGAGTCTAATACACAAACCACGAAAAAATGTCCCAAGTCAACCAATTTAAACGTAGTGACATGTACAGGAATATGAAAAAGCTAAAACGTTGAATTTAAATTGTAATATCATCGCAGTACTGTCTAATTTTGCTTGCTTCGCTGTCAGTCAAACAAACGAAGACTAAAGCGTGAATGACGCTCTGTATACGATTTTAACGCCCTATAAGTTCGGACACTTTTTAGCGCGGACCCGACGTCCGTATAATTGTAAGTCAATGGTTCAAACTTACTTATTTATTCTACTTTTGAGGGTACAAACAGCTTGTATCACAATGTAATAGAAACTATATTAAATAATTATAAACAAAAACAGTTCCCTACTGATAAAACACAATAGCAAAATACAGCATTGACATCACTAAACAACTAAACGATATTGTACACACACACATGATACATTATAGAAGTAATGTTAACATATTAGATTACTTTAGTAATAAAAAAATGAATTACATAATACCTTCTTAAAGTATAAGCGAATATTGCTACCGCTGTAAATAGCGCAACTTTCTTAATTTTCACCCGTCTAGACTATCACGTCTTCATCCCTAAGTTCATCATTTCACTGTTTTGACGTCATAATCGCAAATGAGTCGTTCCTTTGCGTCAACTAAACTTCACAAACTGTGTGCGGAGTATCGCGCCATCTGACGAAAACAATTACCCAAAGCAAGTGAAAAGATACCGCCGACCTTGGCGGTATAGCGCCATATCTCGGTGTTGCTTTAGCCGCCGAACTTCTTACAAATACCCGGCGGGACACCGTCCGGTATATTTCACTACATACGGCGGTAGCGAATATAGCTTAGAATAGGCGTCAAAAGAGGTTGTAAACATCATCGTGAAAGAAAGTCAAGCTGTGATTGCTCAGTCAGCAAACGGTTGGTTCTAAATGTTTAAAAGGAGTGAAGTTTCCAACCTGCATTGGGTGTGGTGGACCGAAGTATAATAAGACAACAAACATAGCAGCGCGACTTGTATGTGCACACATTTATGCGTCTATACACGTTAACTGCGCACCGTGTATCGACGCATACACTCGCATACTCTCGCGCTGCATTCACGTTGCAAAGTGCGAGTGTGTCGCATATACCATTCATTATAGAATTAAAACGTTCAAATTAAAAAATCATATCAAATAGTAGACGTGTTTATTGTTTTGTTTATGGTAGTTTGAACAAGAGTGATTCAAATTGAGAATTGTTCAGTATTTCATTTCTATTTCAAAATCACAGTTCCACAATCGAAATACCAACCTGCGATACTGGTACAAAAATATCAGTACGTAAGTACCTACTGCATTAAACAAAGGTTATTTCAGTATAGCACGAGTGTACTGTAAGGAACACCTTATTTTTTTCAAATTATGTTTACAACATGTAGGTACAACTAAGTATAAACAAGTAAAAAAGTTTTAGCAGCAGTGGACCTCCTTGTGAAAGAGTTTCGTCCAGAGAAGTACTGCCACTTTACATATTTCTGCCGCCAAGCGGTAATGTGAGCATTACTGCGTTCCGGTTTCGAATGGTAAGGGTGCTGGTGAAATAACAGGCACATGGGACTTGTCAACTTATGTCTCAGGGTGACGGGTGTCGCACAGTGGCAGTACAACTAAAATCTTTGCGATTAAAAGCTGAGTGGCACTGCAACAGTTAGGCTCAACTCACACTGGCGCAGAGAAGAAGCATCGCGACGCGTCGCGCGTCGTGTTTTTCACCTATAGCATATTTATCTCTATTTTCCCATTATTAAGGTACAAATTTGTATTATGCAAATGTGGAGTAGCACGTAGACGCGCGACGACGCGCGAAACCACTCGACTTTAACCAAGCGTTAACGCGCGAAGGACTTACTTGCGTGCAGTGACGCGTCAGACGCAAACCACACCGTGAACTGGGCGTGCTAATGCGCGTCTCTATGCGTTGTAGTTGAAAAATAGAACGCGACGCGACGCTTCGATTCTGCGCCAGTGTGAGTTGAGCCTTATGGATATTCGTGTCGTTTACCACCAGACGCATGACTTGTTCGTCCCGTCGCTTAGTATTATTAAAAAAAAAATTAAAATAATAATAATGAGTAGTCTCATTTGTCTAGTTAGACTATGCCTAAACCCTCTTCATACAGGTGACATTGTGTTTGCAGATAAACTTAGATCCAAGAAGCAGCATGTTCCACGATTTTCTTACAACAGTTCTAAACAGTCTGTCTGTACAACTCGAGCTATCGACAGAAAAAGAATTCGGAACAGTCACTGAAGAAATACTATTTTATCTAAGAGTTATTATGCCTTTATGTCCCGATTTAACAGTTTATTGCATCACTCAGTTACTGAAATGCCTATTTGGAACAAACATGGTTAATCAGTACAATGATTTTATGACTATAAGTGGTAAAATTGACGGGAAAGAAAAAACAAGTTTTTATAAAGATATAATATTGATAAATTGTTTAGTACCTCTCGAGGAAAACTCTAGAAGAAGCAGTATATGTTCCAATGCAAGTCAAAAGTTGGCATTGGATAGTAAAAATCCTAAGATGATGGAAGAAAGGGAGTTGTTGATGAAGATGGAGAATTTTTCCAAGAACAGAACGGACCGGAAATGGAGCACTAATAAGAAGGAGTTGGAGAGATATATTAGACTTTTTGAACCTGTCGTTATACAGGCTTTGAAGGTAAGAAAAGGTAAAACTTTTTTTGGCACTGGAATGCACACAACCATCCGTTCGATACCTTCGATAAACAGTACGCCAACTTAATTTTTTGATCCGTGTCTGTTATTTTTGTGAACAGCTACATGGGACCTGTCAACTTTTGTCTCAGGGTGACGGGCGCAATGGCAGTACCCTCAGATCCTTGCGATTTAAAGCTCTGAGTGGCACTGCATGGACATGTGTGTAGCTTATCAGGCGCACGACTTGTTCTTGTTGTGATATTATAAAAAAAACTAACGATAGTATAAGTAGCTAAACTGACATCAGTGATCCAATTTGGTACAAATAAAAACGTTTATTATTATTATAAAACAACAATCCGACGAGATATTCTGAACAAAACTGATTATTCCTAACATCGTTACCTGTCTCTTTCAGAGTTACACAATGCAAAACGACATACCACTGCAATGCAAGGTGCTCTGCCTCTTAAACCAGTTACTGACACTGCGGGTCAACTACTGCATGTTGGACAGCGATCAAATCTTTATCGGTTTTCTCATGAAGCAGTTGGACTTGGTTGAACAGCATGAGATACCGTGAATATTTTTTTAACGCCTTTCCATAGCACTTTATTGGTTAAACAAATAAAGCTCGAAGTTTTATTCAGAATAATATTTCACACTTTTTTAATGTTGTTGTGTCATATTAAAGGTTATTGAATGTTTTACTGGTTTGCTATAATTATTAAGCAAAAAATTAATTAATACCAAAAACAAAGACTGCAACAAGCACATAGAGAAATCCGTAAAGTCGACTGTTTGCTATTTCTTTCCGTAGCTCAGTTGGGAGAGCGTTAGCCACAGTACGATAAGGTCGGTGGTTCCAGCCGGCCGAACACACTCATAGCCCCGCACTAGGGAAACTGTTTCGCGGGTGCCATGGACACACACATAGACAACCTATTACACCCAAACACACGAGAGAAATAAATGTAGGGAATCGAACCCGGGACCTCTGCATGATAGACCAGTATGATAATCGTTTGGCCATGAAGGCAGTTAGACCTTTGTATTAATAATTATATCAAACTGTTGATGTGTCAATTTATAGTAAAAAAATTAAGTACTTTGATTTAATTAGGGCTCCGTCACACGGACGAGGTTACGCGATAAGTGCCTACCGCTGACAGTGCAAGCGCATAGACAAGTCTTTCATTTACATTACAATCCTCGTATAATCCCAGCATTCGGTTCCGCACGACTGCATACGGCGGGCAACATTATTTTCGCCTCTCAGAGCGCGTGCTTGGGTTCCTTTTTCCTCGTAGGGTGCGCCAGGGGCCTACCATAACCTTTCCAAAAACAATCTTATTTCAATGTAAACTTAAAGTAAGCTTATTAAAACATTACTCATATTCGTACCATGACGAACCTGTCAACCAAGTAATGCATGATTGCAAAAGTGATTGAAAGAACGGTTGTCTATTCCTTACTAAAAATAGGAATGAGATAACGCTATGTGAACTATATAATGCCATCTCTCTCTTTTTTGATGTTCCGAATCGTCTTATCGTAGTATAATGTATGTAGGTACGTAGTAATTAATGTTATTTACATTCAGAGAATTTTGACTTAAAAAAAGAAAAGTATGTCATGTTGAGTGTGTTATTGTGTTATTGTGTGTTCTTTTCAATAATTATTCCGCATTTTCATGCAGAAAAATTAATAAAACTAGCTGAGTCTTGATAGTCACGTTGTGAATTCGGAACTATAATCTAGTGTCGACTGTTAGTTTCGCCAATGAGCATATAGATGGCGCTGTTATAATTTTACGAAATAAGCATCGCGTATTCTTATTTAACGGAAACTTATTTCCTATGTGCTATTAAATAAAAAATAAACAAAATATTGAAGAGATATAAATGTAAATAAATAAGTTCAACTTAACTTTTAATCATTACAAATCACTATTAAGACAATAAAACTGAAAATAATATTGTTTCCATTGCATCCGTGTAACTATTTAAAGATTGCTAAATTTGACATTAGAGCAACATTACTTTAATGTTAAAGTCGCGTCATAGTACGAACTCAGTGAATGAATAGTCACTAAGCTGCCATTAAAACATCATAGTTTTGACATTACAATAAGCTTACTTTAAGCGCGTTATGGTACGAAAAGTCAATGCAAGGTTAAAGTAATATTGTTTTAAGGGTTTGTGGTAGGTCTCCTAGTTTGGTTGTTTATAGCGTAGGGTAATAGCCCTTACCTCTTTCTGCTGCCAAGCAGTAATGTCAGCATTTCTGTGTTCCGATTTTGAAGGGTAAGGGTGCTGGTGAAATTACAGGCACATGGGACTTGTCAACTTATGTCTCAGGGTGACGGGCTCAGTGGCAGTGCCCCTCAGATCTTTGCGATTTAAAGGTCTGAGTGGCACTGCAACTATTATGGACAGGCATGTTGCTTACCATCAGGCGCACGACTTGATCGTTCCGTCACTTGATATTACAAAAAAAAAGGTATTTTCGATTTTGTACGAGAGTGATATATCTGTTACGTAGTAACTATTAAGTGATCTATGGTTTAGTCCACTATGAGAAGTTACGTAATGTATGTATCTGTTGTAGGAATTGCTGTGACCTTGTGAACAGTATCCTCATGTTCTTGGTGCAGTTATCTTCTTCCAAACACCATACAAAGCAAATTATTGAAATACCTAAGGTAAGACGTAGTTCTGTATACTTTGTTCTCCATTTACAATTCTGATATTCTTGTTCTGTATACTTTGTACTCCATTTACAATTCGGGCTTTAAAAAAAAATGTAACTACGCTATATATAGTAAAATAAGTAGTAAATTGTGTATGTTGAGGGTGTACTGTTATATTAAACATATAATATAACTATCTACGTGAATTTTGTGACCGTTCTGCAACATTTTTATTTATTAATATTATTATTAATACTAGACAGTTTGAGTTATTCCCCAGTTGATATACACTTAAAACCAGACTTAGAGGTTATTAATAGGGGCATACAGACCCTTGTACATACTTTAATTGTACAAGAAGTTTTGTAATTAGTTTTTTATTATTATTGTATAGTTGATCCAACTGTGTGACGGTCTGATGGCGTCAGGGGCTCACGCGGAATGCATCGCCGGCTTGGAACCTGTCGCGGTGAAAGTCTTCAGCAATATGGGAGGTAAAATATCCGTGTCACTTTTGAATGAATGAATGAATGGAATATGCTCGTTTGTACATTAAAATATACAATGACAATACACAGTAATCACAGAGTAAGTTAATGTACAACAGGCGGCCTTATTACTGAGTAGCAATATCTTCCAGGTAACGGTAGGATAGAAGTTTAAGATTTGTTTAGTGGCTACAACTGAAGAATATTCTACCTTTCATTTTTTTATTGTGGAGTCTGATTTTTTATAAAAACAGCGCTGTGGCTTGACCTACCGCCTCACAAACAGAGGTTCTAATTCAGTATCTGATTTTCTTGGAATTTATGTGCAAAATTTAATTTGATATTTACTATGAGTTTTTCGGTGAAGTAACTTCCTTCATCATGAAGACCCGTGCTTAGCAGTGGGACGTATAAAATGAGTTGATGATGATTATTCGTCACAGGCGGCAGTATCTTGGGCAGAGCGCAACAACAAGAGGCTCAAGCGACTAGAGAAGTCCTCTTTTATATGCTACAGAAGACCATGCATCAGCATAAAGTAAGTTGACATTTATATTTGACGACCGTCTTTAGTAAGGTCCGCCCCGGTTCCTTCGTTAAATGCGGTACTTGGTCAGTTGTATCTCTTTGGTTTTTTGAAAGAGTACAAAACAAACCAAAAAAGAAACAAAGGAGCGTATGTGAATAGATTGTGCAATGGAACCTTTGCCCACCCTATAAATGGGTTAAAATTTATTTAAAAAAATTGCGTTTGTTGTCAAGGATTGTTAACAAAATATACATTATAAATATTGGTTCTGTCTCATAATTTTATTTACTCGTAGAAAAAGTATTGTATGCAATCGTTATTAGGTCTTGAAATATCGTTTTACCGTCATTATGCAACGATTGCATAAAATACTATTATTTGACCACCACAAAAAACAAAATTGAAGACAATCAAAATCGTTCAAACTTAATAAACAAATAAATAATTACTAAACAAAATAAAATAACACACAAATAAAAAACTAAATTGAACCACAGATTCTTTACATAGACATGAAGACACTAAGTGTAAAGATACATTGTGTAGTGCCAGTTGGGGTAACAAAGGGGACACTCACTCAGTATTTGCTGATTGACTGATTTTCAGTTAGGACCCTAAGGAAGGTCACGGTAAACATACTCAAGCATGTATACTTAAATATGACAATGAAATAATTTTATTTTTTATTTATGGCACAATAACAAACATTAGACACAAACAATATAAAAAAAAACAACTTAAAAATAATACAGTAGGCATATCTATGCCTAATTATAGATGCTCAACATTCGAAAGTAGATATACTTAAACCATCGAGTATATAACCAGAAATAAAGACGAAATGTCATGTTTGAAAACTATTCTGCCACATCATTACTGTGACAATTGCGCTCCGATTGGCCAGCGAAACAATTGACGTGATGGGTGTCGTCAATTGTTTCACTTCAAAAAGACCAGTATAACTTGAGCTTTGCTATAATGGACGAAAATTGCAAAATTACTTATTTAATATTTCATTATCCGTTTGTTTTGTAATTAGATGTTTTGCTGTTTTTCCTACACCACCGAATGGAACAGCCCCCATTGTTAGAGATATTATCGTTATTACAATAAAGACAGATTTTTTTGGAATACACGGAGACGTACACACAGGTCAGTTGTTAGCGCTGTGCTATTTCAGTTTTCTAATTTGTGATTTCAACGCAAACGAGAGTTGATATTTATAAGTGATATGCCATTTACCTGATGAGTTGCCAGGGATGGATGGCCCTTATTTATATTTCTGGTTATACACTCGATTACTTAAATTGACGCTAAATTAATTATTATCATTATTGTAGAAAAAAAAAGAATACATTATTCAACTTACAACAATGCAAGAAGTGACTTCTTAAAAGTAGTGACACCGCAGTTAAAAATATCGCAATCAGAATATTTCGTTATATTACACACACATCCTATACAGAGGGTTATTTTGTGATACATTATTTTTTGTAAGGGACACCCCTTCAGTACACACTGAATAATCGTTGATACGCATAGGCCGAGTCGGAACTTTCAACAGCAACATCTCTAGTAAACTAGCAACATCTTTAGAAGCAGTAGAGCTATCTGTGAAAGAGTTCGAAGTACTGCCACCTTACCAATTTCTGCCGCAAAGCAGTAATGTTAGCATTAGCGTTCCGGTTTTGAAGGGCAAGGATGCTGGTGAAATAACAGGCACATGGGACCTATCAACTTGTCTCAGGATGACGGGCGCAGTGGCAGTGCCCCTCAGATCTTTGCGATTTGAAACTCTGAGTGACACTGCAACTGTTATGCACAGGCGTGTAGCTTACTATTAGATGCACGTCTTGTTCGTCATTTGATATTATAAAAAAAAGCCACCGTCAGACAGTCCATTGGCACTATGCAGTTGGCATTATGTTTTAAGTAAATCATTCATCCACTTATGTTCTTCCAAAGAAACCATGACAACTGTTTTTAATAATAAATATCACTTAACTTTATGTCGATGATTATTCATTGATATTTTCATACATTATTTTTAATAGAAAACATAATTTATCTAACCATCTCTTTCGCTCGCAGGTGTTAGACCTTGTAGCCTGTGTGCTGTCTCTCTCACAAGAACACCCAGAAAGCTACTACCGTTGGTCAGAGTTGGCCTCTGACACTTTACTAAATCTTCTAACTCAGAGGTCTATTGAACTGGATACGGCTGGAGCTATATCGTCGTTGGAAAGGCTATTGGATTCAGTGTACAAAGATGTCTTATTAGAACAGAGTAGAGTTGAAGTTCTGCTAAAGATTTTATTCAAAGCACCACCAGATCAAGTAAGCTCTTATGTATTATATTTATTTTTCAATTATGCTCCAATAAAATAGAAATGAAAGTAAGTTACTTTGCATTTACTCCCATTTTTATTAAATAAATTATCAAAAACTTTTGTGATGTTGACGAAAATTTACTTCTTTCAGGTCACAACGCCGTTCAAACTAAAACTCCGGTATCTCTCGATAATTATGGTTCTGCTTCGAAAAGTCCTCATTCTAATACCAGAAAGCGAAACGCTATTGTCGATCAATTATTTAAAATCAACGTGCATATCTCCACAGTCCATATTCTTCAATGTCAAAACCAACGTCGATCCTTTGAACGTGCAAAATATCAATGAGAATTGTGCGAATCTGTCGCCAGATGTCGTTTTAGTCAGATTTTTGTTCAAGACACTGACGTTTGCTATAATTGAGATGGACAACTGTCATAATGTGTCAAACAGGGAAACAAATGAATGTCATGATTTGTTGTACGCTGTCTGCGTTAACATTATCGTTCAGGTTAAACATATGCTTCATTTGACAGGTGAGCTGTTTTTATATTAAAATGTTTAAATCCCTCGTTACGAAACAGTATGCTCCAATAATTATACCTCAAAACTTTGTGAAATTACATCTATTTGCCAAATTTTATTAAAATCGGATAACGGAAAGTGGGTGAAATCCAATAAATCGGATTCTCCCCTAATTTGCCACACTAATTGCCTCTGTGTCCGAACGGTTACCGATTCCCGGGCCGGGAGAAATATTTGTATGGCCTACATTAATTTATCCCGTGAGTTTGGGTGTAATTTGTGTTTGTCTCTATGTGTGTCCAGGGCACCCGCGACACAGGGTTTCTCTAGTGCGGGGCAATGTTGAGTGTGTGCTTTATGCGTGTGTGTGCGTTACCAAGGCTCAATTTATATTGCGGCGGAAGGGCATGGAAACGACAGTCGGCGCGTAAAGTTCCATTATGTTATGTACAATATCGTTACAAAAATTTGCTTGCATTCCGTTCCGCCGCAATAAAAATTGAACCTTAGACGTGGAATATTTTCTTCAAATTTGAATGTGACCACTGCTGAAGTATTCCCCTTACAACAAAAAATAATTATCGAAACCGGTTCACAAAAGTCGGAGTAATCGTGTAACATACAAAGAAAAATAAATACAGTCCAATTGAGAACCTCCTCCTTTTTGGAAGTCGGTTAATAAGTCATTAAAGTCACCATCTTGATACCTCCAATGAACACTACGCCAGAATTTAAGGAAACATTGATGCAAAATAAAAAAAAATAGCGTAGAGATAAATGAATGCTCATAAGCAATAACATGTTATCCAACATTATAGTTCTGCCAAAATGGCGCGTAAAGATTTTTCGATGTTTTTGGTAGTTTGTTCTAAAATTTACTTATTTGTTGTTGTTGGGGAATCATAGTAATTAGTCGCAACAATTTATCATTCCTGACGTGACAACAGCTTTCATTTTACAAGTAAATTTTCGAACATACAATCAAAAACAACTATAAACATCTTGGTTGACACGTTATTGCTTATCAGCATCTAAATGGAGGTGCGTAGTCTAGTTCTAGATATAAAACTATACAGGGTGATCGTAAAGTCTACGCCATAGCTCAAGAAGCTATGCTGTGGTTCAAAACAATCACCTGTTGCCCTACCAATACCAAATAATCTCGAAAAAAACATATTAAAATCTTATTTGAAAAATGTTTGTTCAAATATGATAATCAAATATAGATTTGTGAATAGTCTATGGTTGCATAGGGTTGTACGGAATTACTCATTCGGTTCATTCAATTAAAGTTTTTGTAATCGATTAGTGAATCGAAAATTTTATCACAATCGAACGAATATATAAGTGTAAGATTTGAAGGAGGATTTAAAATTAGATTTCGGAAAATTTAAATTTGCTTTTATAGGTTATGTAAGAAAAAATTTCTTATCTCATCATTGACTTACAATTATATGGACGTCGGGTCCGCGCTAAAAAGTGTCCGCACTTGTAAGGCGCTAAAATCGTATACAGAGCGCGACACTCCGCTTTAGTCTTCATTTGTTCTACTGACAGCGCGATACTGCGATGACATTACAATTTAAATTTCGAATAGGTTGACTTGGGACATTTTTTTCGTGGTGTTTGTATTAGACCCGTCGTCCATTTATTTGTAAGTCAATGTATCTCATGTATAAAATAATCATCACTTAGTAATGAATCACATATTTTTTATAGTAATCAGCAGCGAAATCGCAAAACCCGTTTTATGTAAAACCCAGTTATTCCAACTGATTCAATTAAAGAAATCAATTCATTCAATTAATTAATCGATTTGTAGTATAGTTGGTCATAACTAAAGTGTCTATGGTCGGGTAAATGATTTGTTTACTTTTCGGATCCAATGTACCGGATTGGAACAGACTATTATGGTCATGCATAAAATTTAATTTTATGCTGTTTCAAGTAAGAATTAAAGTCGAATATGCAAATCCTGGCGTGCAACTGTAATATCACATAGCGTCAAGTGTGGCAACACTGTTTCTAAAATGAATATCTATTTCCAGAGGGCTGCCTGTTCCCTCTAACAGCGAAGACAGCCCAAACAATCCTGCACAACGAGCAAAGCGGTCTCAACACGGGTCTCTACAGCCCAGAGGAGAACATACCACTGGATCTACTAAACTTAATTTGCTTGAGATCCGCGCATAGAGTGCCTTTGCTTACTGTTCATTGGTCACATTTACTTATTAGGTAAGTTCAATGACCTGTACAATCTGTGGTTAATGTATAGTCAGATTTATTTGTTTATTTATTTATTTATTTATTTAAGACACAACAACAGTTCACAAACATGGATCTTACTCTCGCAACACGAATTCCGAAATTACGGCTTTTTTTCCACTATGGATGACCTACGGAATTTCTCTCGAAGTCCGTCAACTGTCAAACGGGCCCATTCGAAATTGTCAAATCGCGTTATCATACATTCTTAAGTGAAACACACTGACAACTGGTGCGGGTCGGACGCGTGTCCGGTAGGTAGGACGACAGGACACTGTTTAGTATCGTCTATATAAATTCACGGAGTTACACCCGCCTTGCTCCCGACGACCCGACACGCGCCCGACCCGCACCCGTTCTCTACATGTTTTCACGCTTTAGTTCTAGCTCCGATCGAAACTTAAGCCTGTAGGTCGTCCATTGCGGGAAAACGACTGTAACTACAGATTTCGTGCTTCGAGAGTAGAGCCCCATGTACGGTACTTAAAACTAATTGAATATTTCGTCTTATTGTATGGATGGCATACACTATATTATCCTGGTCCAGAACTTAGCCACGCTGGACACACCACAAGTAGCCGCCATGCTGAACTGTGCTTAAAGTACTCGTATTTTAAGCATTTGCCATCGTGGTGAAAGGATTTGGTAATCGGTGAAGGTACTTGCCGTCGTAATACGTCATTGCGGGGAGGTTTCTGTCGTGTACCCACATATATATTTAATACTAAAACACCCTTTAGCTTGGATCCTATGATAATTTTGCACAAGATTGAAATATAGTAAATTTTTGTTAACTTTTATACAACTATTTTGAAAAATGAATACTTTGTAAAAGAAACCATAAATTAAAAAATTATTAACATAAATAGATCTTGCTAGACCAGCTTTTAATTAAAGATTACTTATACCATTTTGAAATAATGTTGCCCTGTTTATTGTATTGTGATTAGTTCAGTATTTAATGAATTAAAAAAACTACTCAAACTAATCAAAAAGAAACGTTTAAGTTTTTTTACTATTACAACGTCGTAATTAACCCGCACTCGAAACGCACAACATTGTATTCGTGTCAGACGAGCCGTGGAGTTTTTATTTATACCTACCTTAATTTCTTTTACAACAATTTTTCACCTTACAAGGTTTGGTCACGTAATAATCAGTCTCGATGTAAAAGAAATACTTTCAACATATTTGGACTTTATAGTATTAATTTGCTAAACAATAATATATTTTCTTTCTCTGTATTAATGTTGTTTTTACGACCATGTAGTTAGTAAAAACATGATATTTCATTAAAATAATAAAACTATTAGTAAAGCGACATCTTTTGACAGCCGCTGGTAACTGTAAACATACCTAATCGAGTGAAGAAGAAGAAACTTTCGTGTGTTTCTCACAACAATGAAGTGGTGTAATAATTTTGTCATAATTTTTTTTAGAATGAACTTTCTGACCCACAAGTACTGGCAGAAATTAGTTGGTTTCGCTCGCAACCTCCCACTAAGCGCAGCTAGCAGTGATACGCATTTGTTACGCGGTGACATCCTACAGAATGCCTGCGTCATGGCATATTGCGAATATTTTGTAAGTATTCTAGAAATTCTGTCTGTTCATTATCTAGTTGTCATTGGCGAATAATGGATATTCCCAAAAAAATTCAAAGAAAGGCGATATGAATCAACTCTATAATATTATACCGGCTCGCCCACTAATGAGTTTTACCGTACCAAATTACATATAATCCCTTCATCAAATAAAAAATAATACCAGAAACAAATATAGATTTTAAGATTTTCGTGGTTAATCACTATACTATATTTAAGACACCGACTTTTAAGTACTTAACTAAATGTAAACAATCTTGGGATGTCTATTTAATGAAATATATCGCACTGCTATTACAATAGTGTTATAACTCAAAATATGTGTAATTCAAAATTATACCATTGTTGAACGTAAAATTTGATTCTCTACACGTCAATAAAACTGTCGTTAGAATATTGTAAAAAACAATTAAAAGATGTCTATTTAACTACTTAACTCAAAATGAGACACGCTTTATGTGAGCTAGGTCTGGCCAAAATAGTCCTTACTAAAAAATATGACTTTATTTTTTCTCTTTTATTTTTAAATATGTAAAATTAGCAAGTAGGAAATAACCTGTACATAAATTTACACAGATCTTTCAAGGGAAGCGAGTAATTCGTTTTTCGACGATTCTGAGAAAATACACTTTTTGAGTTCTTACACTATTGTATTAACAGTGCGATATTATACATTTATGAAAGGATTTTTATTTACTTTCAAATACAATACACAAATCCTTAGCTTCATATAAAATTGCATGCCTATTTTTATACCTATTGATTTGTAAAGTATATGTTTCAATAAAAGGATGTCGCGCTGGTAATACAAGAGTGTATTAACTCAAAAAGTGTTTTTTTTTAGAATCGATGAAAAACGAATTACTCACTTCTTGTGAAAGATTATTAAAAACAAGTATGTATAGGTCAATAATTTCCGACGTGCCAAATATATTTACAAATAAAAAGGAAAACATTATTTAATATTTTTGAGTAAAGGACTGTTTTGTCCAGAACTAGCTCAGGAAAAGTTGGTCTCATTTTGAGTTAAGGAGATATCTTTTAATTGTTTCTTACAATATTCTAACGACCGTTCTATTGACGTGTAGAGAATCAAATACTACGTTCAGCAATAGTATAATATAAATAGCAGTGCTATGTATCAAGATTGCTTACATTAAACAAATGGACTATAGTATATGTTGCTCTCTTTCGCACTACTCCATATAAATGACAAAGATATATGACAGAAGTACAAGGGTAAATGGGCGTTTAAAATCGTTACAGTAGTAAATATAGGGCTCGTGCATAAAGTTATTAATAATATTTTTCAACAGTCTCACAATTTGCATAGCATACTCGCCAAATTGTCGATAAGCACTTAATCAAAGAATCTGCTTATTAAACCGAGTCACAGAGTAAGAAGGTATCAGTCCATTATGAAAGTCAAAATCAATAAAACAAATTAATAAGATATGAAAACCGCTTGTAGGGGGTTGTTCGCTGATGCGATCATCCGATCCGATATATGTTAAAAAACTTCATTTCGTTAAAACGATTACGTTAGTTATGATAAGGAGGGCACAACACTTGGTATGGCCATTTGGAACATATTATTGTTTATTTGCAGGTGGAAAACGGTCTGTCAGAAGTTGTCCATCTTACCTGGTTACTAGTCAACAGAGTGCATATTTTAGTCAGTCAATACAGAGAGCCTATAGTGCAAAGTTTGGTCAACAAAGTACAGCAAACTGCGGGGGCGTCAGGACTGCTGTTACAGGCTGTCGCCGCTAGATGTCAGAGCTGTCTTAAGGTAATATTTTGAGGATTTTGGCAAAAGGTTTGAAGACTTCCTAACGTGACCGCTATGTTCAACTCAAATAATTTTTTTAACTGCCTCTGTGGCGAACGTTGCCGAACTGTCACGCAGAGGTCCCAGACTCGATTCTCGGGCCGGGAGAAATATTTCTATGGCCTACATTTATTTCTCTCGTGAGTTTGGGTGTAATTTGTGGTTATCTATGTGTGTGTCCATGGCCCCCGCGACGTAGGGTTACCCCAGTGCTAGCCCCGCGAGGGGGGTGTTGTGTGTTTGCTTTATTATTATTATTAATTATAAACTTTGTACTCAACATATTTATTATCTTCATATTGTACATGAGGTCTTAAAATTAGAGCGTTTACGCACTACGTGCGATTCGTATCAGGGGGTCTATTCTCGATCTCCGTCCGACATCCGTCCGAAACAATTACTGCCAAACAAGCAATACTTGACCAAATGAACAGACGCGTGATGCGAATGAAGCTTCATACTGGATACTTGTCTTTTAATTTTGTCGAATATTACTTATTTGACAGTAATTGTTTCGGACGGATGTCGGACGGAGATCGAGAGTAGACCCCCTGTTCCGAATCCGAGAAATGGCGGTCCGAAATGTCACAGAGATAATTTTTATCTCTAGGTGTACAAGCGATATTCGTATTTTTTCGATCGGACTTCGTCAAAATCAAGTCAAAAAATCAAAATGTTTTTATTTCAAGAAACAATCTTTACAATCTTGTGGCTCTCAGAGTGCCACTCAGAGCTTTAACTCTCAAAGATCTGAGGGGCACTGCCACTGCGCCCGTTACCTTGAGACTTAACTTGACAAATCTCATGTCAAACTCCAAAGAGTCAAGCTTTGACGTGCTTTTGACAGTACATGTCATGACATCTAAATATCGCGAAGCATAAAAAATACACGCTGTATTCAGTATTCCACTTGTTCCAGGACGAATTCGCACTGAACACGTACAAGATCCTTTCACTCTGCCACGAGAGTCAATCTGGTGCTCTCGTCTTCCTCATTTGCAGAATTATCGGCAAGCTAGAACCAGCTCTGGCCGTCAGGTAATTACTTTTTTGTCGTAACTGGCATTGTCGTAACCGGGATATTTGTCGTAATTGACATTTTTGTCGTAACCGACTTTTTTGTCGTAGCGCGATCTATTCTAGCTTTTAAAATCGAACATTGTCCACCTATCGTACGTCTACTAGGTTTGCAGAAGATGTATAAAGGTTTTGTTTCACGAAAAATTTAACCTCGAAATTGATTTTTTTTCGAAATTTTAACATTAATTATAATATCGCATACGTTGCCCCTTAATGCTACGACGACTATCAACAACAGACTCTTTGTCATTATTAGTTTGTTATGAAAAAAGTTTGTATTATTCTTAAATTATATTTCCTTAAATATATTTTGATTGTAATATTTATGGATGTTAATATTAATATGTTAACACTCTCAAAAGACACTTGTGAATTGCCTAAAGCTGAGGATAAAGACAGTAATGCCTTCGGCGACATTTCTCCACAGTAGATTGACGTATTTCATCAAACTGTAGAAATCGTAAAAATATACTTCATGGTCAACCTATAACATGTGCCAAACATTAAGATGATCTAAAGTGTTTGTTAAACATAATTAAATAGAAATGTCTTAAAGCTCTGCAATGACTCAAGTCTGTATAACCTATTTGAGTCATGTAGCAAAGTGTAACACTTAATGCCTTCCGGTGCCAATATGTTTCCTGGAAAAATTGTCAAAACCGTTCCTGCTATACTAAACAAACCAGGATCATCCCCGTGACCCTTCATTTGACGTTTGTCATAGGGATGAAGTAAAGTCGATAGATTTTTAGTGTATTTGATTTTTCAAGCAAAGGTTCTTTGTTGGTAGGTCAATGGTTCTCTCTTATAGTTTTATTTTTCTGTCGTATTCTGAACGATATATAGATATGTGAAGTGTTTTTTATTATATTGAAGGTATGGAACACAACTATAATTGAAATGAATACTCAATTGATATTTTAGTAAATTTCTAAATACATTCATCATATCGTTAACTCATAGGTTTCAAAAAAGTAATACACAGGCGTATCAATTCATTGCCTATGATTAAAATTCATACTTTAAGAATGAATACACGCACTATACATTTTTTCATGAAATTGTCGAAAACTTTTTATCGATATACATACTTCATCTCTAGCAACCTTTACACGTAGTCGTAAAAAAATTATGAATTTTGGACAAAAGATTATCCGCTTATATCTCACCAATAAACATTGACTTCGTGTTATTTTTACCTTAGTTTAACGTAAACAAGTGTGTTCTTAAACAAAAGCTATTTATTTAAAAACGAGGCTTATGAATGATTTATGAAATACGTAAATTGGTGTACGTTGTTACAAGGTTAAATCTACAAGTATCTTGTAGATTTTTATGAAGTGTCACATGGATCATCCCAGATTATTTTTAATTAAGGCGAAATTAGATCCAATATACTTTTTGACGTACTTCGACCACACGAAAAATTGGTGTTTCGACGTTAAAAAATACAAATTCAACTTCTTTTTTAAATTGATAATGAAAACAGAAGATACTGGTAGTGAACTACGAGGCCGGAAACACGATTGACTAAACTAGGCTCCATAAAAAAACAAAGTATAAAATATATATACACCGTTTGGTGGCCAAACATCACAAAATTGTATTCGTTATTTATGACCAACATATATTATATACCAATTATTTTGTACGTTATTTTTGTTTTAATTTATTTTTTCAGTTCCCCAAAAAACTACTTTTTCTCGCTTTTTCACATGAGGTATTCATTATTATCCCAAAATCGACCTCAAAAGTACGTGGAATTACATATAATTACCAAGTTTTATTGAAATCGGTTACCGGAAAATGCGCAAACCTGGATTCATTTCTTAGTTCGGCACCAAACGAGAATTGACGCAGGAGATAATAAAAATCGGTTCTCACTACTCAAAGTGTATTGAGAGAGAAAAACGCCTTGAATTGGAGAATAGCCAAATGAGCCATTAAAATAATTGCTCCTTATAATAAAATGTAGACGCTATCGAACTGCCTCTGTGGCCGAACGGTTACCATCCCGGACTGCCACGCAGAGGTCCCAGGTTCGATTCCCGGGCCGGGAGAAATATTTGTATGACCTACATTTGTTTCTCTCGTGAGTTTGGGTGTAATTTGTGGTTGCCTATATGTGTGTCCATGGCACCCGCGACCAGGGTTTCCCTAGTGTGGGGCTATGTTGAGTGTGTGTGTTATTACTATTATTATTATTATTTATAAAAATGAATCTTCATGCGTGAACAGCCACTCTTAGAGGTGGATGATTTTCTTCAAAATTAATGGGACCACTATGGACGTACCCTCTTTCCAACAAAAAAGAATCATGAAAATTGGTTCATAAATTTATCGCGTAACATACGTACAAAAAAAAACATACAGCCGAATCGAGAACCTCCTCCTTTTTTTGAACTCGGTTAAAATACTTGGCCATATTGCTATAAGGTTACATTTTTTTTCAAACACGGTCCTAAATCTTCGCTTATCTTTTGAACAATGACCACGTAAAGATCTTGATTTTTATTATGCCACAAAAATTAAAAACCAATGTACTTCCCGTCCTGGCCTAGTAATTTTTATTACCGCTAGGTACGTTTTTAGCTATCTTAATTAATTATCTAAATTAATATTTGCTCATTGTGTGCAACATCCAAGTGACTAAGCCTGCTTGATTTCTCATCGCAATGCGTGTTTGTTCTTTTAACTCTGTTTTAAGAAGTTATATGGTTGGAAAAAACGTATTTAAAAAAGTTACTTATGCACTATGTTATTCCCTTGACCGCTTTTTAAGTAACTTATTTTTGTAAACTAAGAAGTTTTTTCTCTCAACATTACAAATTTCATACAAATACAATTACATGTAATTTTACACAACTCTTCGAAAAGTGAGCGTCAGCTTACAAAATAATGACAAATAATTATATAATAGTAAATCATAGTACACAATAGTGCATATATGCATTTCAAGGTAATTAATACAACTAATAAATAATTGAATTAGACTAACAATGTCAAGTTTATTGTATACAGGAACTGTAATTATGGATGCTTAATAAGTAATAAATGTAAATTGAAGTATAATAAGACGGTGAATGTGAAATTTATTAATAAGTATAGTAATTTAATTCTTTACATAGTACTTTGAATGTACTCTGTTATTGGGTAAAGGGACTTTTACATTAAAGGTTATTCAGTTTGCGCCTGATCGTTTCCTCATAACGTTCATTTTTTAGTTGGCAGGTAAAAAAATAAAATTGTAGGTGTTCGTAGTTCTCGTAGGGGTTAATTATAAGGACTAATACCTACCGTCGCGCGGGACCACTGCGATCAGTACCGCTTGTACATTATTGCATAGGCCGTGAAGTAAAGTATTGCCTGACGAGTATGTCTCACGCTAGCAGTGACAACTCTTAGTCGTGCAATGCACAACGGGAAGTGAGCGTGCCAACAGCTCCGGTGCCTATATATATACTTACGGCAACCGGGGCGACTCACCCGAGGCACTAGCATTTTTTGAGGACCGAGTGAAGTCCGTGACGACGATCTGTGACAACCCTCTACACGGATTGACCCGGGATCAGAACCTGAACTTGGAAGGTTCCTGTGCTTGCAGAGGTTATAGTGCCCTTCCCGCATAACCTGAAGGTTGACAGGGCGTCACTATAATCAAAAACACGTGTCGAAAGATTGCCTTGTTAGATACCTTGAAGTTCATTTTTGTTATATCTATTTTTTATATATTCTTCGCGAAAATAAATTCTATTGAGATACGCGTAAATGGACGCACGTCGCGTCCGACAGGCTAGTCTGGAAATCTTTGGGGGAGGCCTATGTTCAGCAATAGACGCGTTCCGACTGATATGATGATGATGAAGCGAAAATACAATAATGGAATGTTATTAATTACGTAATTTAAAACAAGGAGAAAATAACACGGAAAACTTGTTTCCAGCTAAGAGCAAACAAAATTATATGAAAATGTATAATAATGTATAACTTTTTGTATGTTCATTTTATATTATACATTCTCCTTGATTCTATTGTATATTATTTCCTTGTAGTATTTGAGAAAAGTTCTATGTACATATATCTCGACAGAAACGGGGATTGCCTGAGTCGTGTAACAGAAATTGTAATATAAGTTGTAACTCATACCGGCACACTGTATTTTCGTATTTGCTATTATAAACAGGTGACATTTTTCTTTGACAGATTTGCGAAATTAGCAGTAGATAGATGCAAAATGCTAAAAGAGATGCCAGTTGAGAAAATACATGTACAGCTGTCTAAAGAAGACCTGCAAGTCGCATTAGAGCTATTACAAAGAGATAAAGTTCATATTCGGTAAGTACAATATTACTCAATTTTAAACCGATGTGTGTGTTTGCACTCTAGAACAAATACATAACGAGATTGTAGAGGGCGGCTGGTGGGTTTCTGTAGATTGTAATGTAGCTTGCAGATCCACATTTCACATGCGTGTGCCGCTTCTGGTACCGCTTGGAATGTTCAGTAGACCGCAGATCTCGATTAGTGAGTTTAACGTTCGGGCGTTCAAAAGGGTAAAGGGTAATGGTAATAAATCCAGTTATAAAAGTATTTATTCAGGTTTTAACAATCTTTATGATCTTAGAATATGTATTGTACAAGAGATTTTTCAGTAAAATAGTAAACGGTTCAAATATATAAGAATCTGATGTGTTCTCTACCGCGATCGGGTAGAGAGTGACGATGAAACGAAACAAAATCAGAATGCGAAGTAAAATGGAACAATTCAAAGTTTTAAATTTAAATATGAGTAGAAGAAGAAAACAATACGATACGAATGGAGAGAGGCGATACAAAAAGGTGGGATGACGATGTACGGAGGTCACACCGTCACAACATAAACAAAAGAAGAACAATAGAGCTACAACAGGCGACCTTATTTTTTTTATAATATCAAGTGACGGGTGGAACGTGTGGCTGATGATAAGCTACCCGCCTGTCCATGACAGTTGCAATGCCACTCAGTGTTTTAAGCCTTAATTCGTAAACATCTGATAGACACTACCATTGCACCCGTGATAGATAAGTTGCAAAGTCTCGTCTGCCTGGAACTTCATTAGCATCCCTACCCTTCAAAACAGGAACGACGTACTGTGATCAGTAATAGGCTGAGGGCTTTAAGAACTTGCGTTTTTATATTTTTTACCGTCCGTGTTACATACAATGTTTTTCATTACATTTGCGAAGAAGTAAATACAAGGATTATTTCTTGTATTAATAAATATGGTTCACAATACAACAATTATGGATTTTGGGTTTTTTGGTATATATTTTTTTTTATCAATAGATGGCCAGCTAGCTAATCTTCAGCAAATAATACAACTCGAACTAAAATGTTGAAAAAGCAAAGACGCAAATAGCCATGATGGACTGTAAAAAAATAATTTGTTAAATTATACAGAAAATAATTAAAATCAATTGTAAGAAATTTTTAATAATAAGCATTTACGTAGTATGTGGTTGAAATGCAATTAAATTTCTGTTTAGCTAACATTTTAAGCCCATGTTTTAATATTGAACTTAAGAAACCTCTTTGCTTAAACTTGAATCTGTCCTATCTAAGGAAGTATGTCGTGCTACAAATTAAAAACAAAAGTCCGTACCGACCATGGTTGTAATGGGAAGAAAAAGGCCCGAGGGTTTTATTTGGGGCATTATAGTCTAGTTAACCACCATGTAATAATACTATTTACGAGCAAGTTATGATGAAAAAATAAATAAATCCTTTGTTCACAGACACTCGTCATTAGTGGTAGAACTCAACAGCCTAGCTTCAAGCGTGTTCGACCTTTCTCCCTTGGACTTATCACAAGACAGGGCGATTAATCCGCAATACATTGTTACTACAAACGTGGACGCTAATTGGTTGCTGAGTCAAGTGAAAAACAGGTAAAGTTTCTTTATAACTTATATAAGTCGTCGACTAAATTGGAAAACCTACAGTCTATTCCAAGTTAACGATTTAGTATAGGTTCCGTTAAAAAATCAATTCAATTGAAATCAATTGCAATTGAATTGATTTTTTTAGTTCTAAGAAACAATTGAAACTAACAATTAAAACCGGAAGTACCGGCCCCCCCACCGGCCCCCCAACCGGCCCCCCCACCGCCCCCCCAACCGACCCCCCAACCGACCCCTTAACCGACCCCCGAACCCACCCCCTAACACACCTCTAACGCACCCCCATATGCATATAAACTTATCATAATTGTCAGTTTTCATTGTTAATTGTTAATCACAAACATTGAAAAGATTGAAAATTGATTAATTTGATAATTGTAGATATACGGGATTGCGGTTCTCGCAACTAACAATTGATCAATCGTTAATTGCTGTTTCGCAATTGACAATTAATTAATTGCCAGAACAATTAAATTTTGCCCAACACTGACTGGCATTAGGCTGAGTCGTGACTTTTTCATGATAAGAACACATTGAACACTGTTTGTTTTTTACGTTAAGTTTTTAAATTTATCATTTATCTACTTTTAGTTTTTTAAGCGAACATAACCTTGGTATAACATAAATGATTTATGGAAAAGATAGTCAAGGCTATAATAAAACACAATGTTTCAATTGTTATCAATTTTAATACGTAAAAATAAAAGTATATAATATGTATATTTTTATACTTAAAGTTTAATAATATACAATATAAGATTATTTAAATAATTAATTGCTATAACAACAGATGAAACAACGAAATTAAGTTTATAATTTAATACATTTTTTGTGCTGAAATTTTCTAACGATTGGATGCGTATTATTCGTCGGTTTCTGATTGGTGGCCGACTATGGGCAAAAGAAGCGTCAGGCGCCCTGTTGCAGGGTGGGTAGCACAGGACCGTGATGGATGGCACAAACTTCGAGAAGCCTGTAGCTTATACCCAGGAGTGGTCGAAATCAGGCTGTGGATGATGATGATGTATTATTTATTGAAATTTGAGTACGTTGGCGACAAATTATTATTTCCTATTAAATTATAGTTTCAAATAATCTCAGTACAGAGTACTAAAAAAAACGACCTCAAAAGCGCGTGGAATTCATATAATTACCAAGTTTTATTGAAATCGGTTACCGAAAAGTGCGCAAACCCGGATTCATCCCCTAGTTCGCCACTATACGGGACTTGACACAGGAGATAATAAAAATCGGTTCTCACTACTCAAAGTATATTGAGAGAGAAAAACGCCTTGAATTGGAGAATAGCAAAATCAACCATTAAAATAATTGCTCCTTATGATAATATTTAGGCGCTATTTATAAAAATGAATCTTCATGCTTGGACAGCCATCCTTAGAGGTGGATGATTTCCTTCAAAATTAAATGGGACCACTATGGAGGTACCCCCTTTCGAACAAAAAAGAATCATGGAAAGCGGTTCACAAACACCGAAGTTATCGCGTAACATACGTACAAAAAAAAACAGTCGAATTGAGAACCTCCTCCTTTTTTTGAAGTCGGTTAAAAATAGTTTGTAACTGCGTTTCTATAGGCACTTACGTATTTAAATATTTAGCCATTTAAAAAATAAATATGAAACAACTTATATTCTGCAATGTTTAGAAAATAAACATTAAAAAAAAAAAAAGAAATTTTATATGCAATGATTACGAAATGGGTATGTCCATACTAAGAAAACGTTCATACTTTAGGTAAATGAAATCCCTCAATTCTGATCACTGGTTATAAGACAAGTATGTTAACTCCGTACAATTGTACCGGCGTGGCTTCTACGTTTTTTTATGATACCAAGAGACGAGACGAATACGACGTGCGCCTGCTGGAAAGCGACACGCCTGTCCATAACAGTTGCAGTGCCATTCAAAGCTTTAAATCGCAAAGATCTGATGGGCACTACCACTGCGCTCACCTTGAGACATTACTTGACAAGTCCCGTGTGCCTGTAATTTCACCAAAGGAGTTATCATACTTGCCTTGTTACACAGTTTTTAACCGACTTCAAAAAAGAGGAGGTTCTCAATTCGACTGTATTTTTTTGTATGTGTGTATGTACGCGATAACTTGTGAACCGATTATGATGATTCTTTTTTCTTGGAAAGAGGGTTACCTCATTATTGGTCCTATTTAAATTTGAAGAAAATTTTCCACCTCTAAGGGTGGCAAACTAGGAAATGAATCCGGTTTCGTTGACTTTCCGGTAACCGATTTCAATAAAACTTGGCAAATAGAATGTAATTCCGCGAATTTTTGAGGTCGATTTTTTTATATAAAAAAGGTACAATCATTGTGGAACTTAATATAAGGTCAAGGAAAAAGTTCGTGGCTTTTTTACCAATAGTAGACTTTAGAATTGTATAACTTAATTAATACTGATCCTATCAAGCTATATTATACAGCGTTTAAAAAGTGAGTGTCTGTAGATTATTACAAGTAAAGAAATGGCGTTTTAAAAATGAGCTAATGTTGAGAAAAAATCGCTATATTGTACAATATTACTTTGAACAAATCGGCAATGCTTCGCAGGCTTGTGAAAAAAATTGCGGTGTTTATGGTGACAATGCTTTATCAAAATCAGTAGCTCGGAAATGGTTTGTTCGTTTTCGTTCTGCATATTTCAGTGCTAAAGACGCGCCGTGCTCTTGTCAACCAATTGTTGAAAAACTCGATGAAATTCCTCAAACAATTTAAGAAGACCGGCCACATTTCATCTTATGACATCGCTGTAGAACTAAACATTGACCAAAAAAAAGTTTTACGACATTTGCATAAAGGTGGATACCAAAAAGAAGCTCGATATTTTGGTACCTCATGAATTAACAGTGAAAAATTTTATGAACTGAACTAACATCTGCGAATCGCTGCTGAAACGAGACTGAGCCATTTTTGAAGAGATTGATAACGTGTAATGAAAAGTGGGTGACACATGACAATAATGTGCAAAAAAAATCTTCTCCAACCTGGAAGAAGCTGCACAAACGGTGACAAAACCCGGATTGATGCCACGCAAGGCAATGGTTTGTGTTTGGTGGCACTGGAAGGGAATCGTGCATTATGAGCTTCTCCAACCTGGTCAGACCATTGCTTCCACTCTCTACTGTCAACCACTGATACGATTAAAGTGCGCAATTGAAGTAAAGCGGCCAGAGTTGACCAACAGGAAAGGCGTTATTTTCCATTAAGACAATGCCAAACCACACATGTCTTTAATAATTTGGCAAAATTGACAGAGCTTGACTGGGAAGTTTTGATGCATCCATCTTACTTGTCGGACCTTGCCCCGTCCTAATACCATTTGTTTCGCTCTCTATAGAACACTCTTAACGGTGTGAAGCTGATTTCAAAATGTTATATTCAAGTACCGAAGTATGCTTGCATATGTTGATCCGTGATCTCACTTAGGGTCTTAACTGAAAATCAGTGCTGGGAACGCGTTGCGTTTTCCAGCAAATACTGAGTTTTTGACCCTTTTGTTACCGCGGTTGGCACCACACAAAGTATCGCAATATTTAGTATTCTTTTTATTATTTGTGTGAATAGTTCCTATTTTAATTTTATCAAATTTTTGTATATACATTTTTGTTTTGTGTTTGTTTGTGTTTTTGTTTCGTAATTAAGTATTTATTTATGTTTTAAGTTGAATGTTTTGATCGTTGTTTTGTTTTAGTTCTGTTTTGTTCCGTTTTCTCTTTTTTTTGTCTTTTGTCTTTTGTGGTGTCATTTTGGTAAACAAATAAATGTATTTTCTTTCTTCTTTCTTTCTTTCAAAAAGAGGCCTGTGAAAATCACTTGGTTCAGTTTTTCGCCCAGAAATCCCAGACTAGAGAGTCTTACACTGATGTCATAATTGTTTTACCAGAAAAATGACAAAAGGTGATCGATCAAAACAGCATATATATAGTTTAATTACAATATGAGAAAAATGTGTTAATAAGTTAATGAAAAAACGCCACGTACTTTTTCCTTGACCCAATAATATTATATCATAATGGCACTAATGAGGATAGGCCAACACGACGAAAAAGCAAAACGGTGCCGCCGCCAGTCCGCGTACTTGGCTTGCTTGCAAGTTTACTCACGGTGTTGCTCGATGGTGTGATTGTCCTCTGGCTACTAACTTTTATTTCTTGAAGAGCAGCAGAACAGTTAGTAAAAGCAAGATTTTCAACCTTCCCCCATTCCGGATAGCGCTGTTTTGAGAATTGTTAACTTGGTTGTTGCTTGGTTTTGGTTTACAAAATTTGCTGATTATATCCGACGGTATTTTAAACGCTATGCAAATACTCTGGTATTTAAGTTTTGTGAAAAATCCTGTAACAATTTTTCTGCATGTAATTTAAAGTGTTAATAGTAAGTATATCATGCAATCGTTGCATAACGAGCGCCCAGTTACACGAGTTTTACATTAATGGCGAATTCTATTTACTAGGCAACAACATTTAAATTCCTTTGAATAATACAACCGCGCGTCCGGTCGTCGCGCGGGCCGCCGCGTAGACCAAATTGAAGCCAAGCACGCCCGCGTGTCCGGGACGCTCATTTAAGTTAAAACGTAAAAGCTAAACGAACACAGCATATTTTGCCATGACAGTTAGATGCACGCGGTCGCTTTGCGGCGGCAACGCGGGCTCCGGTCTACGACCGCGCAGTTGGTTTTTTGTTCTCTCACGGCTTTTTTTTAACCTTATGAAATAAAAATATCATAAATTTATTAAATTATGTATTTAGTTGCTTGTTTATAAATTATGAAATTGACCAAAAAAACAGTGGTTATTTTTTTAAATTCCAGTAATTGGCTTCATCGAAAAACGAGCTTGATCCCTAGACATTTTATATTTATTTTATATATTTCATCTCATCATTTCGCGGCTGACGTTGTTTTAGGTAATTAATAGATTCAGGTGTTACTTAGCGGAAGTCCATGTTAATAGAAATGGAAGTAAATTGATTTGCTACTCCGCGGACCCAGTGAAGGTTAAATCGTGCAAAATAGTTGCGCTTGCGTTGAATATTTTTTCATGCAATTTATTTTCCCGGAAGATTTTGCCGTAGCATCGTAGTATAAATTAATAAAATAAATAAAGTTGTTGATTATTCGACACTCGATCGAAGAAACATTCAACAGCCCTTGAGGTTTTTTTTAATAATATCAAGTGATGGTAAGCTATACGCCTTTTCATAAAAGTGGCAGTGCCACTCAGAGCTTTAAATCAGAAAGATGTAAAGAGCACTGCCACTGCGCCCTACGACCCACACATAAGTTGTGTCACCCTAAGACATAAGTTGACAAGTCCCAGGTGCTTGTAATTTCACCAGCATCCTTACCCTTAAAAACCAAAACACAGTAATGTGTGACAGTACTACCCAGGACGAACTCCTTCACAAGGAGCTCTACTGCTTCTAAATGGTAGAGAGGCGAAATACGGCGGGTATATTTTTGGTGGTGATGTCTGTAACTATAGTTGCGCTTGTGTTATTTATTTTATTAATTTTATGCAGAAGAAGATAAAAGATATTCAACACAAGCGCAGCCATTTGGTACGATTTAACGTTTACTTGTCTCGCAGAGTAGCAAATTAATTTACTTCCATTTTTAATGACGTTGGTTAGTTTGAATAAACAAGTATTCGCTATTTAGATCCAAAAAAATAGTATTAGTTCCAATATGTTCTATAGCTTTCGGTACATTTTCTCCTTCTATAGCTTCATTGAATTTTTGTAGTGTAATCTTACCTGTATCATTACAATATTTGTTTCTCCATTTATCCATTTGTGATGTCGTCATCCCACAAATTACGCCCCGTATGCCTATTAAATCAATTTCAATTTGGCTTTGTGGAGCAAGTTGTGAATGTTGCTTTTGCGTAGCAATTTGCAAGTTGACGCCCGCGGTCTCACAGACATCTGAAATACAATATACTTATATCATAGTATATAAAACAAGTATGGTAACTCCATACAAACGTATCAGCGCGGTTTGTCTGTGTGCGCGCTTGCCGCGCGCCGTGTACAGACGCACCCTGAGAAACTGATAATGTACATAACACACTACTCATAGTCTCGCACTACGGAAACACCGTGTCCCGGGTGCTACAGGCACACACATAGACAACCACAAATAACACCCAAACTCACGAGGGAAATAAATGTAGGCCATTTAGTAGGGGCTTTTGTTTGGCAGACCATCATGGTAACCGTTCGGCTACGGTGATAGTCGGAGGTCTGAAGTCGAACTATGTTTGTTTTTAATATCGGGAGAAGATTCTGCAATTAGCATGAGTGTCCCTCAAGGTTCAATTCTAGGCCCATTTTTGTTTTTAGTATATATTAATGACTTACCTAGCCTTATGGAGGGTATAAAACATGAGATAGTATTGTTTGCTGATGATACTTCCTTATTATTTAAAGTTAAAAGGCACCAATGTTCCTACGACGATGTGAACAATGCTATGTCTAAAGTAGTTGATTGGTTTGCTGTTAATAACCTACTTCTTAATGAGAAAAAAACAAATTGTGTGAAATTTACATTACCCAATGTTAGAGAGACGGTTACAAACATTGTAGTTAGAAACGAAAAATTGAATCTTGTGGATACAGTTGTATTTCTAGGTATAACGTTAGATGCTAAATTGCAATGGGGTCCCCATACAAGGAAGTTGACAAAACGGCTCAGCTATGCAGTGTACGCGATTAAAAAAATAAGGAAACTTTCAGACGTCGGAACCGCTAGATTGGTTTACTTCAGCTACTTTCACAGTCTAATGACATACGGCATTTTGCTTTGGGGTAATGGCGCCGATATCAATAGAATCTTTGTCCTGCAGAAACGTTCAGTTAGGGCAATTTACAATCTGGGCCCCAAAGTATCTTTGAGAGATAAGTTTAAGGAAATTAACATTCTTACACTAGCCTCACAGTACATTTATGAAAATATAATTTATGTTAAAAGGAATAGTAATTTCTTTATGAAAAATAGTGACAGACATAACATTAATACGAGGAATAAAAATAAACTAGCTTTTCTTGATAGTCGTCTTCCCAAAGACAAAAAATCATTTAAGGGGCAATGTATACGCTTCTATAACAAGATTCCGGTT
>NW_020653900.1:427296-427531 GCF_003589595.1 Hyposmocoma kahamanoa | reverse complement strand
GCCAGTTCCGGAAACTTCAGTCAATCAGAATCCAGAAACTATCAATATGACCTAAGTCTATTTAAAATGGCGGCCATGCATGGATTCTATATAAATCGATAGATAGCATTACTACAAAAAAATGTTATGCGACAAAACGCTATAAGGTTACTGGTTTCCAGGACATTAGATATATTATGTTTTTTATTTATACCATACAAATTATTGATTAGCTTTCTAGTATATTGTTCTTCTT
>NW_020653900.1:388702-427286 GCF_003589595.1 Hyposmocoma kahamanoa | reverse complement strand
GTCCGTCTGCTTGTCTGATCGCGATAAATTAATTAATATAATTAAAGCAAATTCATTATGTAGTCTACCAGTATAAGATGAGTGCTGAGAAAGGGGTGGCTGGTATTGCCTACATGGCCTGGTGCCTAGGGCAGCCAAGACTGCAAATTCGCCACTAAGCGTAGTCACGTCGAGGGGTCAACATGCTTACGTGAGACGTCTCCTCCGGGGCGAAAGAACGAGTTTAAATTTAATTTAAGTTATCAAATGCTCAAATTGTATCCCTTTCTATAGCACACAAATTCTCACTCTAGTGATGTATTCGCTTCCTGTTGATTTATTTATCATTTCATGGTGAGTGTTTAAAATAATATATCTAAGTTCAATTTGTAACTCCTGCGCACTCTCACACCTGTACGGTCCCAGCAAACTTGCATCACTGCTAATAGTCGCCGTGCGTAGTCACTCTTACACGTTCGACAAAATTTCAAAGTAAATGTTAAATTTCATGGTGTTCCTTGTATTCAAGATGTTATATTATTTAGAAGAAAACAATCCTTATGATTGAGGCTTTCGATCAGTATAGTAAAATTACATGTTTTTTTTTAATATTTAACGGGTTCGATTCCCGGTTCAAACAGGTGATTATTTAAAAGTGTTTGAATGCAGTTCGAATTGTTTTTAAAATCAAAATGAAGTCTTCTTTCATTAAGGTATTTAAGGTACTTCCCTCTTACGGCATAGCAGTTAGACGCCCGGTATTTTCTAAAAATTCACAAAGTTTTGTCGACACCTTATAAACTTGAAATAAAATTTAAAAACAATTCACATACATTTCGTTTAACATTACAAAAATACGATTGCGTCACTGTTGCACCATATGATGTCCCATGTGCTTGTAATTTCACCAGCACCCTTACCCTTCGAAACCGGAACGCAATAATGTTCACATTAGCGCTTGGCGGCAGAAATAGGTAAGGTGGCAGTACTTCCTGGACGAACTCTTTCACAAGGAGCTCTACTGCTACTTAAACTACTACTAAATATCGCTGCTTTTCAAGAGTAGTGGCCTAACCCAAAATAGTTCCTTTTTTGACTTATTACTGAGATTAATTCAGAAAATACTAAATTTTATTATGAATGGGACACCAAGCTTTTCATTGGTTAAAATAATCACATGACAACGTTGCGGTGGTCTACTATATGTCAATTTTGCGCGGTAGACACGTCTCAGTTTTTGTAAACTATGTTCCTGATAAATTCCGTGCTTTTGTGATAGGCCACTATTTTAGAAAACCATCGATATGTATATTTGTATGTTTGTCGGTTCAGTGCTCATTCCATTATTGTTCATCTGATTGCAAAAAAAAGTGTCATGATTTGTTGTGTCTAATACTACACGTCTACACGTACACTTGTAGTCACGGAATCGCTTTGTGCCGGTGAGATTTTTTTTTATGTTTATGTAATCATCATCATATCATCCGGAAGACGTCCATTGCTGAACATAGGCTTCCCCCAAAGATTGCCAGACTAGCCGGTTAGATGCAACGTGCATCCATCGGTTACTCTCCTAGTTTACCAGGTCATCCGTCTATCCAGACGCCTTCCGGTTCGTGTTCTCCATTCGAGAACCTTTCTGCCCCAACGGCCGTCAATTCTACAAGCTATGTGCCCTGCCCACTGCCACTTCAACCTGCTGTTACTTTGGGCTATGTCGGTGACTTTCGTTCTCCTCATTTCTGATTTGATCACGTAAACAAATACCGAGCATTGCTCGCTCCATAGCTCGTTGAGTGAAGCTTATTTATGAGGCCAATAGTAAGTGACGACGTCTCAGAGCTGTAGGTCATCGCTGGCAACACGCACTGCTCGAAGACTTTTGTCTTCAAGGACTGCGGGGTCTATGTAATGAGAGTGAATAATCTCAGTGCAGAGTAGTAAAAAACCGACTTCAAAAGTTCGTGGATTGACATCTATTTGCCAAATTTTCTTGAAATCGGTTACCAGAAAGTGCGCGAAACCGGATTCGTCCCCTAGTTTTCCACCCTTAGAGATGGAATATTTTCTTTTCAACAAAGAATCATCGAAATCGGTTCACAAATGACGTAGTAATCGCGTAATACACACACACGAACACACAAAAAAATCAGGCGATTTGAGAATCTCCTCCTTTTTTTGAAGTCTGTAAAATATACGCGTAAATCTTTGAGTGCAATTATTTTCAACCGACCCTTTAATGAAAGAAGAAAAGAAATTTATTTAGCTTATTAAGACTTATACAAAAAGAAATCAATGATTACCATTTTAAGCTGAAACGGACTGTGACATAATGCTGTGTTTGATACACAGCTTTATGTCACAGTTCGACTGCTGTAAACATTGACTTACAAATAAATGGACGACGGGTCTAATACAAAAACCACGAAAATAATGTCCCAAGTCAACCTATTCGAAATTTAAATTGTTATGTCATCGCAGTATCGCGCTGTCCGTAGAACAAATGAAGACTAAAGCGGAGTGTCGCGCTCTGTATACGATTTTAGCGCCTTACAAGTGCGGACACTTTTTAGCGCGGACCCGACGTCCATATAATTGTAAGTCAATGGCTGTAAAGCAAGTTTTTAGTTGGAACCGCTTATATAGGATAAGATGGCATGAAATTTCTGATGTTAGTTAACACTAAAATTACAAAATATAACTTAAAATTTAACAAAAAAGCTAATAGGATAATAACTAACAATTGTTACATGAATTGAATGTGTGAAATATATTACATGTGTTAGACATATTCATACAGCAAAAAAACTACATGGTGGCCCACAGCAAAGTGGTTTTTTAAAAAATCAAACAATTTGCAACTTATAGTATTATTTATTAAAATATATTTTTATAACACACATGAATAATTGCCATTTATGATTTAAAAATCAAATCGTCTAAATGACGCCCTTGACAAGCACGACATTTCTCTAATCTGGCTTTTAAGTTTTGGAACACGCGCTTAAGTGTTTGTCTTGAGATCGATCTCATTATATTATTATCATTATAATCGTTTTGTGTTATCTTTAACTTCTTGAATAAAGAAATTATTATTATTATTATTATTATTATTATTATTATTATTATTATTATTCATTTCCTGACTAATGTTCTCATTTAATGCTCTTATTGTTCTTACATTATATTAGATTACCTTCTCAGGGAACATTTCGTTCACCACTTCCATACTGGCGTCAGATGTATGGCAAGTTGCCCCATTTTGCTGAAACATGGTACAGATATTGTAACCTGACATTCTCACTAGTTCTTGTTGCAAAAAATTGCGAAACATCTCCATGTAGCGCTCTGAATTAACAGTTATATTTTTATTATGATTGTGTTATGTAATACCTCAAAATGCTATGGCAGCCCAAACAGTGACTATCGGGGAATATTCCCCGATAGTCACTGATGTTTCACCAGTCTGCGTCTCCGACATCATTCGAAAATGCAACGTAAGCTGCCATAGATTTAACCATCTTTGATTATGGTAAGTCATTATTTTAGAGGTTTTTGGTGCCTTCTAAAAGGTTTATATCCGCTGCAATATCGACAATTCTGCTTGTTGACGAACCCATTTAGATGAAAATGGACTTCATCGGCAAACAGAATATTGTTAAGATTCGAACGATTTTTAAGTTATTCAGTGACAAAATCAAGTCGTGATTGTAAATCTTGTTCGTTTAAATCTTGCACCAGCTGTATTTTAAACGGATGAAACTTTAAGTCAAGTGATAAAATTCGTTGCAATGAAGTTCGAGACAATCCCAGTACAGTCGAACGTTTCCGAGTTGACATGCGAGGATTTTCGTGCACTGATCTCTTTACTTCTTCCACGCGTTCGTTTGTACGATAGGTTCTTTCACGGCTTTTGCCTAAGTTTGAATAAGGAATCGGTCTCTTCAAATCGTTTGACCCATATTTTAATTAAATTGACAGTAGGGCAGTTTCTATTACTATTAAAACCATATCCTAAACGGAACAAACGACGAACACTGATGTATGTGTAAGAGCGACTATTTTCGTATATGGCGCGAACACAAAAAACGCGCTGTTGCCTCATGAACTACTCCATGGTAATTAAATTGCAATTGCAATTCCCCCTCCCGTCCCTGCGACTTTGAGAAAATATGATTTGAAAAAAGCACGTTACTATGGGCCACCCGTAGAAAACGCTGTCATGATTGTTGTAAGCAATTTCCACTATTTACTGATAATCCTTTAAACAGAGAAAAAGAGCAAAAAAAATGACATAAAAGTAAACAAGATGGTTACCTAGCCGCTTCATTGGAGCTCTAGTTAAGTACTGTTTGATTTTAACTTTAAAAGACTGAATGGATTACAAGTTGCGCAGAAGCGGGGGAATGTTCCATATTTTAGCGGTCATTTCGAACTACCCTTATACGCGGTTCTTTTAATGTATTTAATTTAATTGTTAATGTTTGTATTAATGTAATGCGTAATGCATTGTTTGTTATAACACGTTATCATATGCATTTGCCACTTTTACATCATTTAATTACACGGGCAGAAGTGAGTCAGTTTGTTTACCTTACTCACCGGGCTCCGGTATGTCTGAATTACTCAATGTACACACATCAATATTGCTTTCTCGAAATACAAGTAACATTAAAATTAGGGCTTTCATTACTTTGATTTAAACTTTCACGATTTTTACACATTATTTGATTTTTAATCCGGGACTTAATCACGTATAAATATATTTTATTTTATTTACCTCGACGTTTCGGACATATTGCAACGTCCATGCACTATGTATGTATGTCCAACATACACTCTTAGATAACAGTGTATAGATAGTGTATAGCAAATACTGTTTTTAACTATTTAAAATTTTCGAGACTATTTCAAAAACAGGTTTCTGTTTTTTTTTTATAATACGAGTATTTGCTATACACTATCTATACACTGTTATCTAACAGTGTATGTACTACTGTTGAAGTATCTTATCTATAAAATAAATAAATAAATATCAAGTGACGGGACGAACAAGTCGTGCGCCTGATGGTAAGCGACACGCCTGTACATAACATATCAGTGCCAATCAGAGCTTTAAATCGCAAAGATCTGAGGGGCACTGCCACTGCGCCCGTCATCCTGAGACATAAGTTGACAAGTCCCATGTGCCTGTAATTTCACCAGCACCCTAACGGCGCGTGTACACGCTAAGAAAAGTCGCCGGGTTATGGAAGAATTCGTGTCGTTTCTACACATGAACTGTGTACACAGCCTCGACGCCGCACAAGAAAAAATTCTTGTCTACCCCCGACGACGCATTGTCAGTAAACGACCAACCTCTTTATTTCCTCTTTATTTCTTTTGACAATCGGTAGTAAAACGACAGCTACCTCGTCAATGCATGACACGTTTACCCTACACACGTCTGCCCGAAAGAATTCGTATCGTGTACATAGTCATCATTTTCTTGTCTGTAACAGACACGAAATATTGTCGTGGCTAGATCTTTTTGTTTTTTCTTTTGCTGACACGACAAGTTTCTTAGCGTGCACACGCGCCGTTACCCTTCAAAACCGGAACACAGTAACTGCAAACGAGGTGGCTGACTCTGAATTGTGCGATACATGTTTTTTCTTCATTCAGACTTTACAGCAGTTTCATTGTATATGTGGGGCGCACTATAAGTTTCCGGAATGAATTAGAAAAAAATACTATAAATCATAAGAAATTAATTTATTGTTTCTCAAAATATTCTCCGTACCGTTAATGCGCTTTTTACCACCACCAATTTTGAAAACATTTATACCACTCCTCCGTGACAATCTCTGAAATATATTTTTTATACTTTCCGACAGCCTCTTCAGGTGACGAAAATCGTTAATCTCGTAACTGGTTCTTAATTTTTGGAAATAAATAAAAGTCACAAGGTGCCAGGTCGGGACTGTACGCGGGATGGCTCATAAGGCCAACGTTGTTCACCTTCAAAAATTAATTTGTCTGTCTGGCCGTGTGAGAACTGGCATTATCGTGGTGCAAGATGTTACGGCGTTTACGATTATTTTTACGGAGTTTGTCAATAAGTTCTGGCAAACAAATGGTCGTGTACCAATTACTATTCACGGTACAACGGTTCTCCAAAGCAACAGTAGCCACGTGTCCAGTTTTATTTAAAAAAAGAAGCAATCATCCGCTTAGAGGCACTTTGCACGCGCGCCACTTTGGTTGGTTTCGGCTTGTCTTGAAAGACCCATACGCTCGATTGCTGCTTTGTTTGGGATCGTAACTATAAACCCATGTTTCGTCACTAGTTAGGTACTATGTCCCACACCAAACTTGACGCCCCTTCGTTGAATCTGGTAAGCATGGCATTGCACCAAGTGACGCGATTCGTTTTTTGAGCGTCAGTCAAATTGTGTGGGATCCACCGAGCGCACAGCTTTTTCACACCCAAATGTTTGTGTAGTATTGATTGTATTTGACTCAAGCCTATAAGCCTATAAGCTATAAGCCTAAAGATGCCCGAATTTCATGGTATGTCACATGCCTGCCTGTTTTGATCATACGGCGCAAGGCATCGATGTTTTATTTGTTCTCAGCAATGGACGGGCGACCATTACGAAATTCGTTACTGAGATTCACACGACCGCGTTTGAATACAGCGAGCGAAGAGCGAAGCTCTGTTGAGCTGTTAAATTACACTTAAAGTCTAATAGTAGGTATAATATAAACACTTGAAACTTAAGAACCTATTAAGCTACTGTAAAAAGAATAACATGGGCGATAAGAGCACTTAAGTAGCTCTTGCTTAGACTACAGTTATGATTGTAATACGATGACTTTATTACTTTTTTTTCTGAGTACACTGAACACTTCTGAGAAATTTTCATAGTATTTTACGCTTTAACTTCTAACTACATTGTATATTCACTATATTAAGAAACAAAATATGTATATATAAAGATGACAAGCACTTAAATACCTATCGATTAACACTAGAATCATATGAAAATAAAGTGTAACTATTTTTAAAATAAATTAATAACAGTCGCGGGTAGCGACCAAAATGGCGAAAATTTGCGAAAATGGTGTAAAAAAAGTATAAGTCGCGAGGAAGAAAATTGACGAATCCTATCACAACTCACAATATAACCACCTAAAAAAGGTTTCAATACAACCTCTATTGAATAAAGTTATGTGTTTATGTGATATTTTACTCCAAAAAGTATTTTAATAATAAGTTTAAAAAAAAACAATCACAAGGTGCAATGACCTCCACTTTGATGACCTTTTCTCCAATAAGATTGTGATTCCAATAAGATATAAAATATTAAAGTTTTAACACCATCTGAAAAAGCACATCCTGAAGTTCATTTTGATAGGTAATAATTACAGAAATTAATTAATAATGTCATCTATCGCAATTAAAGTCTTCATCACACCACACCAAAGTTATTTGTAAAACAGTTCACCAATCGGATACTGTAATTTACTGGTAACTATAGTTACCAGTGACGTTCGACCGAAAGTGAACATTTTGACAGTTACTGGTAGCTATAGCTACAGCCAAAGAGTTCCATTTTCAAATGTTGTAATTACTTTTTAAATATTGTTTATGTAAGTGACCAGTTCCGGAAACTTATAGTGCCCCCTATGTATAATATATAATAAGCTAGTGGAGTAATTTCACAAAAAGTAATTGAATATCGTGGTAATAAAACAAATAATCGTTATTTCACAGATAATCAAATGCAATGTTGTATGTTAAAATTTAAACTGTACTTGGTCACTCGGTAATTTTTATTTTGTCTTGGTACTTTTGCTTTCGTCTAAATATATGAAGAGGCTGTATGGTGGAACCTTTGCCTACCCAAATAAACGGGTGAAAATTTATTTAAAAAAAATTGAGTTTGTTGCCATGGATTGTTAACAAAATATACATTAGATATGTATTGGTTGTGTTTAATTATTTTTTTTTACTAGTACAAAAATAATTGTAATTAGATCATAATTAGGTCTTAAAATCTCGCACCAACTAATATGTACTTTTCACAGGTATTTTTCTATGTGCCTGTTGCTGATCTTTGTTTTTAATTTTCAACGACATTTTTGCCGTAGAAATTTATTTCTTCGCTCAGAAAATTATGAAAATTTCGTAAGATCTGCTGGTTCGTTCCGTGGCTTAATTGGCACAGCACCTGGACGGGATTGCCTGACGATGCTCGTTCGAATCCAGCCGTAGTGAATGAATTTTTCTTAGTGTTTCGATCTTTGTTATAATATATAATTGTAACGTATTTATTTTTCTATTTTTGATTGTCTTTTCATAACCCCATAAAATGTCGTGGTCGGACAGTGCAAGTTGTATGTCATCTTTAACCAATTGTCCTTCTAGATTAAGACTCCTATTTACGTTAAATGGAATTAGCATACTAAATAAATAAAAAAAAACCCGACGGATGCCATTTGTATGTCAGTTGTATCTTTACATTATAATGTGGAGGAAGTGAGTCAGCTTACGAAATGTTAACATCCGTGCGTATTTTTTATCTCAGTTGATTGAGTCTATTTTTTATTTACTGTACAATTACAGTGTCCACGTTACGTGCCACCACGTAAGTTTTACGGATGTATAAACAAATGCGGCGGAGTTGTGTGTATTCGTCATTTTCATTCAGTAATATAAGTATAATAGGCCGTGCTCTAGCAATACAGAGGCGGTAGCGGGAGCGACCCGTGCCCGGTGTTTTTTGTACTGTTCCAAGTTCTTATGCACTCTGCCACATTGAAACCGGATGGTGAGGCAGCACGGTCCGGCGCTGAACGCTATGACAAACAGGCGGCCCAGGCGCGGGCTGGGCCTGAGGCGAACGTTTGACGTTTATATTCACGTTACAAAGACCCATAAATACATTCCTTGTAGACTAACATACATAATAATATAATAAAACACTAATTACTAAATTATTATTTACACCATTGACTTACAAATAAATGGACGACGGGTCTAATACAAAAACCACGAAAAAAATGTCCCAAGTCAACCTATTCGAAATTTAAATTGTTATGTCATCGCAATATCGCGCTGTCCGGAAAACAAATAAAGACTAAAGCGGAGTGTCGCGCTCTGTATACGATTTTAGCGCCTTACAAGTGCGGACACTTTTTAGCGCGGACCCGACGTCCATATAATTGTAAGTCAATGATTTACACGTATTGTTTGTGACGTGTGACGCAACGTGAGTGTCCGGTAGCCGGCCTCGGAAACGTCGGTAATGACCTTCGGCCAAAACTCATCCTTCATGAAGGTCGACAGATGTTGGGTTGGTACTCTCACCACAAATGAATTAAAAATCACATTGTGACGGGACCCCAACTGCTAGACCCTAAGGATAGCATGGGCTTTCACCCGTATATAATCCACATATCGGCAGACTTTGTGGAGTAATGAAGCCGTTACACGTATAACGACGTCGTCGCCATCGCTGGACGCAGTAAATGATTAGGTCCGGTCGGCGCGGTGCCACTAAGGTTACAGCTGGTGTACTTCTTTTTCCTTTCCACCTTTTTATAACCGTCTTCATCGCACTGGTCACTTCTTCTCAGTGGTAAACTATAAACTCATGGCAGACGCGCTGATAAAAATAACGTAAATACACTGAAGCCTGTAACAAACTCATGAAATACCCTTGGAGTCCTTGGCGTTCATAATTTTAAAAATTTTAAAGGAATGAATATTAAATGCTTTAATAAACTCTAAAGACGTAAGACATTGTACAAAAACGTGACGGTCGAGGTAGGGTCGAGGTAGGGTCGAGGTTACCTATCATCAGAAATGTGTAATATGATGTGGAATAAATAAATAAATAAATAAGTAGATCTAAGAGCTGTTACACAGGGCCACTTTTAGCAGCGATGCAACCGCGATGCAGTAGCTAATAGTCTTCCTTTACACACACACGATGCAAGCACGCGACTGCATCGATACAAACGCGCGATTGCATTGCTACACTTTGGATTTATAGGTGATTACATCGATGTAATCGCGCGTTTATATCGCTGCTAAATGTCGCCATGTGTAACCACTCTAATGTAGTATCCCATCAGATTTCAGTTTGGATTTTATTTACAGATGCTGCCATACGGACTGCAGTACTCCTAAAGTGGCGAAACATAACGAGCTTGCTTTACTCCTGTCGAACCTTTCAAAAGAGGATCTGACAACTGTGATGTCGTGCCCAGAGTTTGACAGAAAACTGCTCTGCTCCTGCTTCAAAGTAGCATGTGATAATTACCTAAGAGATTTCTTGAATATAGTATCGGTTTATGAGAGCAAAGAGATTGAGAAGGAGGATATGAGAAACCGAAGAGAAACGGCGAGAAAAGAAGAAATGACGTCGTCAATCGACAGCAACAAGCTGAACGTAGTCAACAGTCTCCACGTTTTCAAAAAGAGCGATAACAAAGACTCCAAATCTCAGTTCTTCATACCAATTACAGACAATGAAAGTTTAAAGGAAAAATTTGGGAACCTTGAAATTTCCGACGAAGAAACGGAACTTGTACCGCCAGATCTACCGGATTTATACAATATCTCATTAATGACTTTTGACAAGAGTCTGACAGACGTCATAAGATTGTTCCCGAAACAAAACCGTCCTCTCAGCCAATCTGAGAACTTCAATTTGAATATAGAACAAAGTATTGATAGATACACGCGACGTTGCCATCAAGTCTTTCAGGATAAATTGTTTTATCAGGAATTTATTACAATACAAACCGTTTTGACTGGTCTACTAGATGCTTTGGACAGAATAATCGTTTCCACAGACGAAGTCGACTGCGATTTATTGGAAAAATTCCTTGAACACTTATTACCAATGTCTTTGGCAAAGAACATTGCTATATTTTCAATAATGTCTTTGCAATATTTATCTTTTTTGATAAAGAATAAGAAAATTGTCGAAAGTCCTGTTCATGCTGATGTGTCGTTCAGAGCTACGGAATTAACCACAGATACGGTAATAGTGGACAACGTGATTGCGGTGACAGTTGATAATGTCGCTAATGCGTTGTCATTTAGAGAGATATGGTCCGAGTTGAATTTTGACAGCAATGTGAATAGAACGCAGTCTGCTATTAGCAGTCTATATGCGATTGTTAAGTACTTGGTGAAGGTGAGAAACAGTATTTTAACCCGTCACGCGCCCTACTGACGTAATATTTTTTTAGTCTTTTTTAAATATTTTTTATAAACGGTGGACGAAAGAAATAACACCGTGTCGATTTAGAATGCTATATTAAAATCGTTAGGAAAACCGTGTCACAGAATAGTTACTAAGTAACAGATACATCAGTCTCATACAAAATCGAAAGTACCTTCGCCATAATAGCCTTCTAAATCTGACTAATCAGACCAGGCGCTCACTACTTGGAAAAGGAACCTAGGCACGCGCTCAGAGAAGTGAAAATAACTTTGCTCGCCGTATACAATCGTGCGGAACCGAATGCTGGGGTTGCACAAGGATTGTAATGCAAATGAAAGATTTGTCTGAGTGCTTGCACTGTCGGCGACACATCAGCGGTAGGCACTTATTGCGTAACCTCCAGCGAATGACGGAGCCCTGACAGTGTCTCTCTTAACGATTTTATACTACAGACACCTATTAATTATTAATAAAATCCAAATTTTAATTCTTTACTTGTCATATAGAAACGTCACTATTATGTCTCTTGAATAACAATGAGTATTTTAGATAATGTACTCTATCCCCAGGACACAAAACCACTAATTCTCCAGCACTACATGCGGACATCGGATTCGGACAGTCCAAAACCAGATATCCTCATAGTCGGAGATAAGTTGGTCACTCTACTGGACTATTGGGAACAAAATTTCTACGTCACAAAAGGGGACTTTATGGCTAAGTGTTATAGAGAACCCATCGAGAGCCTACTTGTTAGTTTGTCTAGGTAAGTTTAAAGACATAGTATGAGTAGCAGTAGCGCTCCCTGTGAACGAGTTCGTCCAGGAAAGTACTGCCACCTTACCTGTTTCTGAGTGTTCAAAATTTGATGAATGTCAAAGTTATTGCACATACATTTCAATTAGCAACTTACTGTAGATTGACACGACGTCTGTAGACGTCTACGTCTTCAGACGTCCTACATTATATGTGGCAGCGGATGTATGAGACAGGTTATTCTTGTGTCCGTTGAATAATTACAGGTATAAAATGTTACAGATTGGATATAGTAAGCAACATAGCTCTCATTCCACCAATTGCGTGGTCGTCGGTCGATGTCACAGCTAAAAAAGATCAGCTGAACAAGATTGATCTGCCGCTGCAAGCATTGCAAGATATGGACGTATTAGAGGCTTTCCTGTTTAGGTAAGTTAACTTGCTACGCTTTTCGTATGTTATATTCATATTTATTACATTAATTGGTATATTGGGATACTGCAATGTAAGCGAGAGCATACTTAACGCTCAACTCACACTGACGCAGTCTCTTGGGCGCCGTGAGGCGTCAGACGCCGACCACACTGTGATGTCGGTGCACTAATGCGAGTGTCGCGCGTCGCCAGGGAGTGTAGTTGAAAAACAGGACGCGACGCGACGCTTCGACTCTGCGCCAGTGTGAGTTGAGCCTTAAGTTGTCAATTGCTTACATTCCTTACATAATATTAAATTTTATGTTTGCAAATGTAGAGTGTAATTTTATTTAGTTTTTTTTATGCGAATGGAAAAATGTTCAGAAGGTATTTTTTTAAGTTTGTCAATTGTTTAAATTTTTACGGGGTGGGATACAAGTTTAGAATTTGTAAATGGTAGTTTTTAGTTAGTTCAGCCGTGTTTGTAATATGGTTTTTATGGGGGAAGATCGTTCAAACAGTTTGCATAGGATTTTATATACATTCGAAAATGTAAATTGAAGTTTGACAGACGACAAGACAGGTTTTTATTTATTTTATTTTAACGGACTTAAAAAAATGGAGGAGAGTCTTAGTTCGATTCTATTTTTTTTTCTACGCGATAATTCCGGTATTTGTGAACAGCTTTTGATGATTATTTTTTTTGTTGGGAAGAGAATACCTCAGTATTGGGCCCATCCGGTCCGGTTTCGCGCACTTTCCGTTAACCGATTTCAAAAAAACTTGGGAAATAGATGTATATCCACGAACTTTTAGGTCTATTTTTATAAAAAAAGTTATACTGGATAAGGTGCAGCAATAAATTACAGTTTAAAATACATTACAAAGAAATTTCGACAAGCTCGACCTCGTTGGCCCAACTGTTTGCACTGTGGGCCCTTGATGAGAAGGTCCCGGGTTCAATGCGTACCGCGTGCGATGTGTTCCAGGAAGTACCCCAGGGTTAATTCCGTTGCTCTGTTAATTATAGTAAAGGGAATTCCCTTTTGTTGTCAATTGCAGTGGTAAAAAAATAATATTCTACATGAAGGAACATAAACCTGCAATCCAATGAAAGCTATGCAAAGCACTTTAGTACAAACCTTACGTAGTTCTACTGCCAAGCAGTAATGTCAACATTACTGTGTTTCGGTTTAGATGTGTAAGGGTGCTGGAGAAATTACAGGCACATGGAACTTCTCAATTTATGTGTCTGGGTGACGGGCGCAGTGGCAGTACCCCCTAAGATCTTTGCGATTTAAAGCTGTGAGTGGGCACTGCAAGTGTTATGGACAGGCGTGTCGCTTACCACCAGGCGCACAACTTGTTTGCCCCGTCACTTAATATTTAAAAAAACACAGTAATATATAGTACTAATTAACATGTTTTAATTTATTAGTTAATAATAAATTTAACTTAATAAAAATTCATATTGTTGAAATAAAATAATTTGTAAAACATAATTTAGCGTGAATTGGAATGTCCCTTGTAAAGTTAAAAACAAGGTATTTATTTGATGCCTTTTGTAACTATAGTGAAAAAATAGGGTGGTTTGCATTAATATTAGACATAACTGGTTGATAACTTTACCACCTCAGTCAACCGTGACAATGGGACCTGTAAAGGGTCCGAAATGTTGGCCGCGATATACGCGATTGAAATCCAGAAAAATAGTTTCATTTCCTAAGAAAAAGAAAAACAGTAGACATGAAATACCTAAAAGAAGTTAATTAAAATACATCTTGACAAAGTCCGGTGGATTACAATGTACATCTCTGTCGCAACTACAATCGTACAGATCATGATCCTAGCAGATATCATTGTAATGCCTACATATTCTGGATGTGATGTCTGACAGTCGTGGTAGCCTAATGGTTTATCCTACCGCCTTTCAAGTAGAGATCGTGGGTTCGAACCCACGGTCTCGCACTTTTCAGTTTCTCGGAATTTACGTGCGAAATTTAATTGAAATTTTCCATTAACTTTTCGGTAAAGGAAAACATTGTCATGAAGCCTGCACGTCGAAGAAGGGTCACCACCATCGGAAAACGTGTGAAGTCCCCAACCAGCATTGGGCCAGCGGACTAAGGCCTAAAACCTGCCCTGTGCCAAGCAGGGGGCGTATAAATGGGTTCATGATGATAATTTTATTTTAATGCCAGCATTTTTGTGTTCCGATTTTGAAGAGTGCTGGTGAAATTACAGGCACATGGTACTTGACGGGCATGTTTATTTACAGAACGCGTTGGCGGTATCATATATTTGTGATTTATTGTTGTTATATATTCACAGGGTAAATCTTATCGGGTGGTCATCAAAGAAACAGTTCGAAGAGATGTGGGTTGGCTTACTCGGCGCGCTGCAAGGCAACGGACCGCACGTGGCGGTTCGCGGCATCACGCAGCTGGTGCTGAGCGCCGCGCCGCGCGTGCGCCGCAGGCACACAGTGCACGTTCCGAGAAGCTCGCCGCGGATCACTCCCGGGTGAGTATAGCCCACGGAACAATAAATACAGTAGAAGTGGTTAGTTAGCATCGTACGCGTGCCAACATTAGGTCTCGTTAGACCTACTTGAGTTCAGTCAGCCATTTTCGCTTTGTATGTTTGTATGGTTGTGTCATTCTTGCAAATTCTCTAAAATGTTTCTTTTCTCTAAAATCTCTGTATAGCAGTGAAAAAAATGAAAGCCGCAACAAAAATATTAACCGTTAGTGTTCCATATCATTGGTAACTTTTATTTTAATAAATATTCTATTTTCTGTTTATTGAATTGATTTTTTGTACTGTAACAAACGAAAGTAAACATTATCTCAGAGCAATATGGCCGAGTTTTATATTCTGGAGAACTAAGTAACCATTTCCAATTTTTCGTGCTAGCAGCGAACAAAAATTTAGCGAAAAATGCTTTTGTTAATTTTAAACTGAATTGATGGAAATAAAGTTCATTATGCAATATGTACGTTAAAGAAGACATCTGTTGTCGAGAAGATACTATTCTCTATTGATGTTAATCGTTTGTCGTAGTCCAGCTGTTGGCCGCTAGATGGCAGCAAGTTAAATAAAATTTCAATGCATAAAATCAAAACGTCGTAACTTGCAATAAAGGTAAACGATATAGCGACTGGGGAAAGTTTAAATTATATTAACAATCCACAATTTGTTACATCTTTTTAAATTAGAAACTATGACCAATCATTATCAAGATTTCATAGTGTTTGTCATTTATTTGTGCGCGTTTTGGCGACAGCGGTTCCGACAGTAATCAAGGCTTAAGGCACTTCTATTCTTTTTTTCTTCCGGGGTATAGCTTAATGACCCCAAAGTTGTCTATGTCGATCCCTAAAGGTCCACTTCAATCTACAAGGGGTATGGTAAGCGAAAAAAAGGGGTACGTGAGACCGTAAACAACGAGAGTGAAACCGGGTAATTTTGAATTCGGTGGTATTTTTTATTACAGGCGCTTAATTGAGGCGGTTCCTGAGGCACGATGCGAAAGGAGTGACAGTTTGCGTATTTTTTTTTTAATTTATTAAGGCTTTGGCAAAGCCATTAGCCTAAACATGAAGTTTAATTAGGTTTCTGTAAATATGGCCGCCACATAGAGGATAAGCAATTTGAGGCGGCGTGCTTGGATTGACTCGGGATTCCTTAAAACGAGCCGATACGGGTATTTTAGTTCGAGATTCGTATAATTTCGCGTTTTAATCTTCGATTAAGGCACATTAGCACTATCCTATTCCACTTTAAACTAGATTTCACAAAATAATTGAAAGTCAAAATAAAAACGACACTTTTCCCTCCAAAAGGTCCAGAGCGAATCCACAGTTTGCGTAACAGGTATGTGTGTGATAACATTCAATAACAAGTATTTTTTTCTTATTTCCAGAATGCAACGCCTCCGAAACATTCTAGTTGGTACGAAAGCGTACAAACTGTTCGACAACGTGAATTTGGAACGAATACCTCTCATGAATGACAACTTCGACGGTTATCACTACGCTCAGTTTAATACAGAGTACTTGAAATTGGCTTCAGGTGAATGAATTATCATATAGTCCATTTCAGATATGATGAGGTCCAGACATTTTCAATTTTTACCTTCCACGCATACTATTTAATCTCTCAATCAGGTTACAAAAAGAAATAGTAAATTTGTTACAGTGCACCAAAAACAAACAATATTTGTTGCAATTGTAATTTTAAGTAAAAATTACAGTATATAAAGTAGATAAAAAATGAAATAATAAAGATAAAAATAAATTTCAGATGCGTAAAACGGGATATTTATAGAGATTTACACTACAGAATCGCTAAATCGAATCGGCTATTATGTATCGCGTCAATACGAGTGGTTACACTTTGCATGCTGGTAGTTTTCTTGTGTTTGACATTTGCTGGATGTTTTTGGAGTAATTGGTCAAAATTTGTTTCTTTGCTGTTGATTTTATTTTTTGTTGTATAGTTTTTTATTAAATTAATAACGTAATAATTGAATCCTTTTAATCTTGTTTATTGTTTGTTCTTAAATTACTGTCTCTAAATAGATTCACTCTTCGTTACAAATTATCTTGATAAGATATATAAATCGATTTTTGTTCATTCTATTTTACATCACTACACCTCTAGAGATTTTAAATCTAAAACGTCACCGTACCCATGTTGTATCATTAATTTTTAATATTTCAGATATCATAGACGATGCCTCGTACACGGTGAGGAGGGAAGTGAAAAGAATGAAAAAGAACAAGGAGATAGATGTGAACAGCTGCTTACAGTTGCTTATGGACGTAGCTGCACAGATGTTGGAGCCCAAGGTACCTAATTAGACCCGACATTTTCCGTTAAAATCACACATATAATATAATCACGTAGTTCTAGAGCTCCTTGTGAAAGAGTTCGTCCAGGGAAGCACTGCCACCTCACAGTATATTTTTGTCGTCAAACAGTAATGTGATCATTACTGCGCTCCAGTTTTGACGGGTAAGAGAGCTGGTGAAATTACAGGTACATGAAACTTGATAACTTATGTCTGAGCCCCGTCAGGGCGCAGTGGCAGTGCCCCTCAGATCTGCTATTTAAAGCTCTGAGCGGCGCTGCAACTGTTTTGGACAGGCGTGTTGCTTACCAGTAGGCGCAGGGGGTTGTTCGTCCCGCCACTAGGTACCATAAACAAAAAAATATCGATATGGCCAGTTTATTCCGTGCGGATTTGTAAGATGTTTTGTAATGTAATTTCTCTTCAGATTTAACAGTGAGCGCGAAGATTTTTTTTGGCAAAACGCCTGTTGCGTGGATACTAATCATTGCATCTCTTATTTTTTTAGTGATTGTCAGATACATTATCGACTTTAATATAGAAGTTGTACTTGTTGACCTTCAACAATAATGTCCATAATTCGTAAAGGAATCGTTGGAAAAATGACAATTCGGACAAAAAAACATGACATAAATGGCATCAGTTCTACAAGTGTACATTATTGTTATTTTAATTTTTTTAACCGATTTCAAAAAAGGAAGAGCTCAATCCGACTGCATTTTTTTGTGTGCATTTTACACACGTTTTAATTTTCTTTTCTTTGTTTGCTTCCTCTTCCGCATTTTTAAAAAGTAATACATTATTAAAATTTCGTGATCATCCATTTCGAGAGAACACACACTACCGGCTTCCAAAAGAACATACAAGCGACTGCAGTCCATCAAACGATTCTGTCGTGCAAACGACAAGGAGGCTGTCGTGAAACGATAAATTGTCGTCACGATCTAGTGGAAACAGCTAGTCACGACGGTCGTTCAACGATAAAAAATCGTCCACGACAGATAGTCGTGATATGGGAACAGGCTAGACACGACAGTCGTCCAACGATAATAAAACGTGACGACATAGTGGGAACGCGCCCTTACGCTATTACTCCGGCATTTGTGAACACATTTTGATGATTATTTTTTTGTTAAAAAGAGGGTACCTCAGTATTAGGACCATTTAGATTTGAAGAAAATATTCCACCTCTAAGGGTGGCAAACTAGGTGATGAATCCGGTTTCGCACACTTTCCGTTAACCAATTGCAATAAAACTTGGCAAATACATCTATTTTCATCTGATAATAATTACATCTAATTCCAATAGAAAAGTTGTAATTATGTCAGTGGTGTTCTATTCCGGAAATGCACTAACGAAAGCGCTATGCAGGCGGCCACGGGGCTGGCGTGCAGCGTGGCGCTGCTGTCGTGCGTGGTGTCGTGCAGCGAGCAGTTCGCGCAGACGGGGCAGTGGTGTTACGCGGCGCAGACGCTGACGGGCGTGTGCGGGCCTGCGCACGCGCCGCTCACGCAGTACAACGCCGCGGGCCGCGCGCTGCTGCACGCGCTGGCGCGCTGCCTCGCCGTGCTGGACGGCTTCGAGGGGCTGCAGGTCGGTGGCCGCTTCGCATCTCGTGCAATAGACCCGAAGTCTTCCCTTCGATAAATAATTGGCCTTGTAGACAGACTGGATGTTTACATAAACACATTGCACCGGTTTTTAGGTCAATGTAACAGAAATGCATAAATTACAAAATGTACTTTAGCTCTAAAACTCACTCGCAAGCCATCACACGTTCCATACGTCAGTTATTATTGTAGCAGTTCTTTTAGCAAGAAACTTTCACATTCTATCAGACTCTTAATATAAATTGAAAGGTGAACAAACCGTACAAATATTATAAAAAAGATCGAAACACTAACAAAAAATCATACGATCTATTTCTCACAGATGGCGCTACGGCAAAACAGTCGTTAAAAACAAAAAACAAGGATCTGCAACAAGCACATAGAAAGATTCGTAAAATCTGCTGGTTCGTTCCGTGGCTTAATTAGCACAGCACCTGACACGGATTGCCTGAGGGTGCTGGCTCGAATCCAGCCCGATAGAATGAATTTTCCTAAGCGTTCGGTCTTTGTTATTAATAATTGTAACAAACTAGTGAATGAATGAATGAATGAATAGCAGCATCTCCGTGACGCCATTGTTAATTTTGTAGCCATTGAAGCACCGTTACGTTCAATACCGTGGCCGAACGGTTACCATACTGGTTTCCCATGCAGATGTCCCGGATTCGATTCCCGGGCCGGGAGAAATATTTGTATGGCCTACATTTATTTCTCTTGTGAATTTGGATGTAATTTATATGTCTATGTGTGTCCATGGCACCCGCTACACAGGGTTTCCCTAGTGCGGCGCTATGTGTGTGTCCGGTATTTATTTGCAACTGTTGTTGGCTAAAGTTTGTCACTAGTGACTGATAAATGTCAGACACAGCTTATGGAACTCTACTTCCTATGTTGGGTTACAACAATCTGCAAGGTGGGTTACAACAAATTGGAAGTCAGAAGGGACTTAAGTTTGGCTAAGTTTGTTTATGCTATTGCGAGGCTGCGTATCCAACCAGCAGTGTTGTTAGTTGGTGGCGCTGTTTGTATCGGACCAATTACGTGTGGCCGCGACGAGAGCCTCGTATGTTCACGTTCTTCTAACAAGTTGGAGCACGCACAAACTTGTTAAAAGAAGCACACTGTACCCGAAGCTGCCTTACCTAAATGTTATCACCAATTTCGTGAAATAGAATACGTTTATTTGCCAGAAAACAGTATTTATACAGATCTTGAGTAAAATTAGGCCTTTAGGATTATTGTATTCAACCTGCACGCAGGTGTGCAAATGTTAATGGTATTTCACATTTGTCTGTACAATTACAAAGCAATTTGCATTTCGAATTAAATATCATTTGGTTTTTGTAACTTCTAAATATTCTTTATTACTTTAAAAGCAATGTGTCAAAAGCCATTTTGTCAATTGTGATTTAAAAGTAAATCCTTGTAGTGACTTAATTACATTAGTTAAATTATGAAACAATCCTTATAAATATATTGAAGCAGTTATTCTTATGAACGAGGTTGTGTCAATGTCTTTTCATTTTAAATAATCTTTGATATCATATATACACACATCACATAACAAGTCAAATAATTTCTTTTTAAATATGTTTAAGGGTAAGTCTGCGATCGCTGCCGGCAAAGCATTATATATCTTTATGGACATATTATAGCAATTCCTAGAAAAGCAAGTAGTGTTATGAAAGGGGCCAGCCAAGCGGTTGGGATGTTGAGTAAAAAAATGGATATATTCTATTGCTCATTGAACGAATTTGTAAAAGCGGCTTTGTGGGTTTTGTGTTACCATAACAATAATAATAATTCAGTAGTTGTTAAGTTTTATATTATCTAAATTAAAGGTCATTAAGCAAGACTTGTGCACTATCGCATTCGGTATAACCATTAACGATAGCTGTAATCTTAAAACAAAAATTATATAAATGTTCCTGACGCAACTTTTTTGCTTAGAAGCTTGACACTTTGTCCTTTGGACCGTTCGTATCGTAAGCGGCATAGAGTTGGATTTAAGTCTTAAGTGTCAAGCTTGACGTGCTCTTGACTCTGTACATGTGCCATGCCAATTCAATTAAGAAAAAACCGTTCTTTCACTAGGCTACCACCGCTCTTATCACATATGTGTCAATTGAAGTTTTATTCACAAATATTCAGCAGGAACTATCGACGGTACACCACAAGCTACTCAAGTCTCTCACGTCAAGCTACGCCCCGTTGCGTCAGGCTGCATTACAAGGCTGCTTACTTCAACTCACCGGCAAGGCTCATTACGTTGGCGGCCAGCAATCTACGCCGAACCCTTATCAACAATTGGTCTCCCAGTTGAACGTCGCTGTCAGACAGTACCTATCGCCTAGCAGCAAGTAAATATGTCTATAGTTACTATAGTCGTGACAATGTAAGAGGCCCAATTTGACTACTAACGAAGACGATAGTTACATAAAGTATCATTATATCGAAATTGCCAAGTTTACAGGTGAGGCTTTTAAAGTTCTGAATTCACTAAAATAAGCAAAACACGTGACTATAGCATTTCTCAGTTTTATTCGGCAAAGCTCTTACAACTAACATAGAGTATTATAAAATCCTAGATATCGGTTAGATGATCTGTTTGATGATCACTTTTTGTGTGTAACAAGCTTTGCCAAATAAAACGGAGAACTTTAAAACGCTCCCTTGTAAACTTTACAATTTCCACATACGATACTTTACGTAGGAGGGGTCGGTATGTAACTTTGAATGCAATCAACGAAACAGTAAACAAATAGTTATTAACTTATTGGGTTTAAAAAAAATACATTCATTTTGGTGAAGCATTTAAATATTATTATAATTGAACACTTTATTTTTTATTAAAAACTAAGTGGCATTTGACTTCCATCTCACCTGATGGAAAGTGACGATGGAGTATGCACACCTAACTAATGCCTATTCACTCTCGCCTTGAAAATGTCCAAGTTGTAACGTTCAGGGAACAAGTGTGCAGGCAGGGAATTCCACTCCGTCATCGTTCTCCATTAAATGTGGAAGCGAAACGCTTCGTGTGAATTCTTGGAATATCCACAACACAGGGGTGGAACTCCAGCCTACGCCTGATCCCCTGATGATGGAAAGGGGAAGCCGGAATTAATTCGTGTAATTCCCTCGCACACTCTCCGTGATATATCCTGTAGAATACCGATAAGCAGCCAACTTTACGGCGGTACATAAATGCAATTTAAATGACTTATAATTTATATGTACTTGTTACTGAAGATTAAAATATGTGCAACAGCGGCCAGATGACAATCAGGACGTTGAATAAGCTAGCCTAAGAATTCTTTCATTTTCTTCCAGAATATCTCTTTACGAGCAAAGCCTCTACTGGACAGTGCTGTTCACATTGATTGAACTCGGCCATCCGGATTTAATCAACATCGCTGTTGAGTTCATCCTATCGAACCCTCGGCATTATTGCAGTGACCTGGTTGTGAAGGTGAGAACATACTGTGTTTTTCAGATCAACATTATGACATCTAGAATTATCAGCAGGCAGCTTGAAACAGGTAGTATCGATTGCTTCAAACTGCGACCACAGCAAACTACAGTCTTCTTTCTATGTACACACATACACCTAACCGCTCGAGCAGTTGCGGCAGCTTCGGGCGGTTTGTAACGCGGTGAAATTTCATTGTGCAGTTAAGCAGTCGCCAGGCATACTGACTGCTTAAGCTGACGACTGCTCTCGCGCAATTAGGTCCGCCCGCGCTCTTCTTCTCTCTTGATACCAACTGCTGCAGTTGGTATCAACTACTCCAGCAGTTATCAATGGCAGCCTCAAGCTATTGACTATGACTGCAAGAGCGGTCCGTTTATGTTGTTCATTGACTAACTGCTCGAGCAGGTCGTGTATGGCCACCCTAAGAATTGATGCAGGTTATAAAAGTATTACAAGAATGCGTTTTGAATAACTGTGATCAATTTTGCGACATGCAATGTTTTCATATATGTATGTACATGTTGTCCAATAAAATATCTTCATTAAAAAAAATATAAATTAGTTTAAAATAGCTAATAAATTATCAAACTCAAAAGATATTATCTATCGCAAGTAATTTTATTTATTTATTATTTTATTTATTAAATTCCAAAACTTAATCTATTTTTCACCATTCACACGGTCACTGACGATTATTGTATATGGATTGTCCCTTTATAGGATGGAAAGAAAAAAATAAAGGGATTGTCCCAATGGTTTTCCTTCTTGCGGTTAAGCGGTGGTTAAGCGACTCTTAACTACTTAACTCATTATTGTGCCAATAGATGGCGCGTCATCCAATTATAATTTTTATATAATAACATTTTCAAATATAACCCACGCCATCTATTGAGTGTAGCGAGAATAAAAGTTAGAATTATAACAACATTTTCATATTTTTAAGTGTTTCAAAAACAAATATAAGCTTGTATTTTTTTCTTCCACAAACTTATTAATTTGTGCAAGCTATACTTATACAAGGTGTACAAATACATAATTGCAGTTTACCAGAACTTTATTCCAAACGATATAGAATACACTTTCAAGTGTTTTAAATTCATTGTAATGCTTGGTTTGCTCAGATCATTTTGACATTACCTGAATGAGTTGTACTTGATATGTTTGTTTCTTTACAGGGAATAACAACAACTATCCGCCAACAAGTGTTGCCCAAAGAACTGAAGAAGACGATCATAGAGAAACTTTTGGATAACATGAAGAATTATAACGAAGAACACGCTGTGCAGATACTTCTTGTGCATCTGTTCACAGGTATCACTTAACACTTGTTACTTATTTACCTAGAACCTTTATAACATATAATAAAAGTTATAACTAAATATATAGTTACGACAGAAATATGAGGAATTGAAACAATTTTTTCGGATCCAAACCGCATATATTTATGTGACTGAGTCATTTGTGACTACGGAAGAAAAACAGCAAGTGCCTTAAGCCTCGATTACTATGAGAACCGAAGTTCGAAAACTCACACATTCTTAATATGAAACACCACAAAATCTTGATATTGATTGGTCGTTGTTTCAAATTGAAAAGAAATAACAAATTTAGAATTATAATTATTAATACAAAGATCGAACACTCAGAAAAAATTCCTTCGATCCGGTCGGATTCGTACCGACGTCTTCTTGCATACCGTGCCAGACGCTATACCAACTAAGCCACGGAACGAACCAACGGACCTCACGAATTTTTCTATGTGCTTGCGTCGTGTCTTTGTACTTGGTCTTTCAACGACTTTTTAGTCGTAGCGCCATCTATGAGAAATCTTTGACAGATTTATCACCCAGTTAGTACCTTTGCAAGAAGACGTCGGTTCGAATCCGACCGGATCGAAGGAATTTTTTCTGAGTGTTTTTTCTGAGTGTTCGATCTTTGTATTAATAATTATAACAAACTAGTGGAGTAATTTCACAAAAAATAATTGAATACCAATTCAATAAAAATTTAATTAAATTTAGAATTGTTAATATAATTTAAACTTTACCCTGTTGGCATTTCGTTGAAAGTTCAATACCATCAATATGTAGATACTGCAAGTCAGGACGTATTGATATTATATTGAAATTTCCATCAATGCACTGCCATCTAGTGATTAATTGCTGAACGACGATGAATTGGACTTATTAATTTAGTTATTCGAAAACGAAACGACCATATTGCAGGGCTATAAGCTTTACTTTCGTTTCGTCTTCCAATTTACCCTAAATACTTTAGAATTTTTGAACGTATTTCGTCACCCAGTTAAGTAACTTTACAGCTACCAGCTCTGGCTAGAGATGTCGCTATTAACTGTAATTAAATTGGTATTGAATTGATATTCATTTGTGAAATTACTCTAGTTTGTTATAATTATTAATACAAAAATCGAATACTTAGAAATGATTCCTTTGATCCGGCCGGATTCGAACCGACGTCTTCTAGCAAACCGTGGCAGACGCTATGCCAACTAAGCCACGGAGCGAACCAGTGGACCTCACGAATTCTCCTATGTGCTTGTTGTCGAATCTTTATATTTGGTTTTCAACGACTTTTTAGCCGTAGCGCCATCTATGAGAAATCTATGAAAGTAGTATTTCGTCATTATGAATTTTACCAAATTAAATTTATTAATAATATCGCAATCACCCGTGACCACTTACATAAGTATTATGATTATGACGTACCCATTAATTTGTTTTTTTTTTACCAGCGCACAACAAGCTACTAAGTCCAAAACTAACTTCAGACGTCTCAAACATGGATCCAGATGTCCTAATGAACTCAATGGAACGTATCACATTACTGTACAAAATGCTACGCCAATGCAAACTTAGAGAAAACAAACAAATTCTAACGTCTACTCTGAAATACTTCCTTAGAGAGACCCTGCCGCCGGCAGCGATATTGAGTAGAGTCGTTATAGAGTTTATAGAGAATTGCAAGGAGAGTGAAAAAAGGTTGCTGGGAGTTTCGATTGAGAGGGATTTATGGATACAAAGTTCGGGGTTGAACGGTGAAATTGTTTTTGAGGTAAGTGTGGTGAATAGCGTGTTATATAACCATTCCAATTGCTAGGTTTCAAACTAGGAAGAATTCCGTGTACAGTCCATACCCTTACATACCTGACCCCGTCTAACTAACCGTCCTTTAACCCTTAGATACCTGGATCCTCTGCTAATCTAAAGTCTGCTAATTTTAAATTTTTATATGTCATCATAATATCTTTTTTCATTAAGAAAGAAGATATCATATTAACCTTAGAACTAAGTCCAAACTCATGGTAGCACGATTTCGTTTAACTAAAGTAAACGATTCTTTTATCGCGATCTGTATACGTTTTTACAATAAGATTCCCGATTATCATTTCCTAAGTTTAAACTTACATTAAAAGTATTTTAACTGAAAAGTCATATTACAAAATTGAAGAGTATGTGTTAGATAAAGATGTATGGGAAGACAGCATGAGTCTAGATTTTAACTACTTTAGACTTTAGTTACCTTGGGATCAGAGCAACGTATGTAATGTTGTCTAATATTTGTTATTATTCCAGTTTATTTGCATGTTCCATAGTTTGACGATGTTAAATTAAGCAGGGGTCAAATTGTCAGCGCGCATATGCTTCGATCTGGACACGTTCCATTAAACAAATTTTTGTATTTGGTGTGGAGGGTGAACTCACCGAATTGCGAAGTGTGTGGGATTCCCGAGGATGTACATCATTTGCTCATTGAGTGTGTTCGGACGGAACGTATCAGGGCGCGGTTGATTTTCGTGTATTTATGTTGGGTGGTTTCAATCTATTTTGTCGGAGCCAACATGTAGCGTTAGTATTTTGATTTATCTGTCTAGATTTTACTAAGTGTTTTCTTGGGGTATTGTTTTCCTAACGGGGCTGACATGTTCATTAACGATCAAATTCCCCAAATAAATAAAGCGTAAAAAAAAATTAGTTTGTGTTACTTTGCTTCTATAATGTGTCATGTACAATGTCATTTAGTTGTTTAGTGTTGTCAGTGCTGTATTTTGCTATTGTATTTTTATCAGTAGGAAACTGTTTTTGCTTATTATTATTTAATATAGTTTCTATTACATTGTGAAAAAAATTAATAAAAAGTTAAATTTTAGCAGAATAAAAAATACTGTCATAATTGCAATTAAAGCTCAATGAAGTCTCAAAGGAATCACAATGACCGTTAGTTTAAAAAAAATTAGCAGTATTAAAGTTTTGACCCCGTCTAACTACTTGTCCTATCCCAGTCTAACTAACCCTTAGAAAATTAACCGTCTACTTGGTTCTGAGCAGATCATTTTGAAAAAAGGTTTTAAACAAACGTAATATTTAACCTGTAAGATGTAAAATTCTTTTTATCTACACAGATATCATAAACTGTATAATGTGTTATAAACTGCTTTTTTAGAACAAATTTCTTATCTGTGAAAATGTTATTATTATTACATTCAAATTTCGAGCATCTTTGAAAAACAAAACAATTTGATTGCACCTCAATTCTAATATCAGTCGAGATGAAGTTTTATTCGAAATGAAATGTCAATGGCCAACAATTTTGGCAATTTTACACGTTACTTGATATCGAACGATGTGATAGTTGGAGCCGATTCTAGTTTGTCTATATGAATTAAAAAATAAAAACTACGGTTGTGTGACATGCGTGAGAAAAGTTTTTATTTGCCGCCATTCCGCCAGTCGTAACATGCGGTTCCTGAATACATCACAGAGAGCTTATAATATGTGTGTAGATAAAGCAGTGTATGTAACTGTACATAATTAGATATTAAAACACTCGTGAGATATTTTTATGAATATTAATAAACCCTCATTCGTATTTGAAAGCCCTTCATTATGTAATAGTCACATAAACTACTATTAGTGGAAATTTGTGGAATATAGTAAATCCGAAACCCCTCTCATTCAGTGCCTAGATTACCAGATCTGGCTGGACGTATTCCACTTATCTGTATTTGAACCTAAGAATTCTTAGAGTTTTGAAGTTATTTCTGTTCATCATGTGGACAGTAAATTAAAAAAAAAAAGAGAAGATCGTAGTAAAAGTGCTACTTTTTTTTAAACCACGTCACGTGAATATACGGGGTGCAAACAAATTAGATTTGGATACCTTTAGAGCTAATTACGTGTCTCATTGCAATCACTTTTAAGCAATCTCATTGTGTTTCGAGTAATTTAAAAAATCAACTTACAACAACAATTATGTTTATTTACTGTTTGTCATTTATTAATGATTAATTTACAGGTCTTCGAAGCAGCTCTGTCTCAAGACCAACTCCCGGTGCTCAGCGGCTGGCTCTTCGAAGCGTTATGCCATTTGTTACACGGCAAAATAACAGAGAACCTCCTCCCTTACTGTTTGCTTACATTACTGGTCTCCGCCAGTTCAAATCGGTTTATTCGAAAAATTACACCACTGTGTTACCATATTTTAAAACTAGGTCTTACGAAATGTGCAGAGATAGATAATAATTGGGGAGATTTCGCGAGTTTTGTCAAACAAAACGGGGAAATGACGTTTGGAGATAAGAGGTTGTTGTGTGTTGTAGCTTTGCATTCTGGCTTTAGCGGATCTCAGTTGGAAAGAATGAAGGAGTTGTGCGATGGTAATGATAGTTTGAAAGATTTATTACAGTGTCTAACTGCTTAGGTGATGCTAGTGATGTTTGTAGTCCCTAGTTTCTACATTTGACATAGTCTATTGCGCACTGTATTATTTTTTTAAAAGTAGAATGGCAAATGAAAGTAATAAAGTAATATTTTTGATATAAACTTAAATAAATCTAAATTCTGTAGAATCACAATTGGGTAGAAAGCACGCTTAACTAATTGGTACTAATAAGTGATTGAAATTATTATATATTAAAGGGTCATATGCACTAGCAAACATCCGCTGACATACCGAAACAGGGTTGTCATTGAGATAAGCGGAGTAAAGTAAATCTAACCACTATAAAAAAAAAAAAGGTTCTATGACAACCATGGATCAAACTGCAGGCTAGCCGCGTTAGTCAAAAGATAGTTCGGTGACATATATATTCTCTTTTGAACTCAGTGCTACAGTTTAAATTCATGTCAAACTTTTGACAGTGTTGCCATTTGAACAACTGTTTCTAATAATAATTCTCTGTGAAACTTATGACAGCGCTGTAGTGTGAAGAACGGTCTCTACTAATTAACTGTCAAACTTTTGTCATGACTTGAAAGATAGAATGTAAATGCCACAGGGTTGTTTTTTGCCTTGTACAGTTAGTTAGCGGGCTGGTCTGTACCTTTGCACAATCAATTTTGCTTAAAGAACAAGGACAATAATTGTTTTTTTTTTTCGAGTTCTTACGTTTTCACGATTGTTACACATAGGAAATTTAAATCGCGTATATTTGTTTTTTCAAACCGTCAGTCAACCGTGACCATGGGACCTGTAAGGGGCCCGAAACGTCGGTTTGTTCGAAAAAACAAATATACGCGATTTGAATCCGGAAAAATAGTTTCATTTCCTATGTTAGTTTTTTTAAATTTTATATTTACACCTGTATAACTAGTTTCATGAAGCTGCTGGCCAATTCACCCATAACCTTTTATTTTTTTTTATAAGTAAGCATTTGCTGATAACCTCCCCCGATGATAAATCGTCGAGTATGGAACAGATTTTGACGGATAATACTTATTTATTTTCGCCTTGAGAAGGTCAATGTATTGGTAAACAAAACTGAAGGCAAATAAATTTTCAACCTTAATGATAGATTCTTTACTTTCAAAGTTGATAATAAAGAACAACGGCGAACTCCCATATAGATTTTTATTGTTCTAACTTGTATACGTCTGTTTAAATTCCTGAAACAATTTGGTTTGGGTTTTGGAGGTTATATTTTACATAATTGAATAAAACACATTCGGTGTGTCATTTATTGTATCACAATGTAAACTGCAGAAACCTTGAACAGAGTTAATAGAAGCTGAATGGTGTTTTGTAATAAAGTAGTTCATCCCGTATTGAAAATCGATCGAATCGGTACATTTGTTATTTGAACATAGTTTTAATGAGGAGCAATCTGTACGTAGGTATTGAAATTCTATTTTTGGCGGTTAGATGTCGCTCAACGGTAAGACACTAAGAAATTGACAGTTCTAGATATCAATCCATACGTGCTAACAAGTCATTTGAGTTTCATATAAATACATTGACTTACAAATAAATGGACGACGGGTCTAATACAAAAACCACGAAAAAAATGTCCCAAGTCAACCTATTTAAACGTAGTGACATGTCAAGGAATATGAAAAAGCTAAAACGTTGAATTTAAATTGTAATGTCATCGCAGTACTATCTAATTTTGCTTGCTTCGCTGTCAGTCGAACAAACGAAGACTAAAGCGTGAATGACGCTCTGTATACCCGACGTCCATATAATTGTAAGTCAATGTATAAATATGATTTTCTTTGGCCGTTAGTATAACTTGAAATATAATTTCGGCATTGTTCTTTGTTACTTATATTCTTTTTCATTATTTATGTTACAAATGTGTTAAATACTTAAGCAGGATGTTTGTTAGTGAATTTGTACCACTTTTTGTCAGTACAAATATTATTAGTAATAATGATAAAATGTGAATTAATAAAAAAAACTCTTGTTTGCCTTATCTTATAATATTCTAATTCATATATGAGTAATGTAGCATTGTATATTTATTTATTTAAGAAAATGTATTAAATTTATTTTTAATTCAAAACTTATTTATCCAGAAATGGTACAATCCTTTGCCTCTTCAAATTCGTACATATATGCTACTTAAGAATATGGTATCTTCTCGCGTCTCGCTGTAATTTTCTTTCTGTTCTGCTATGTGGTGCTCCAGGACCTTTCCAGAGCTTCAACGGTTCAATTACCATTTTTTTTTCGAGAGAAGGTGAATTATATTCCTCTTGTAATACTAGTGCCCCGCGTTGGGCGCCAATATGGCGTGAGGCTTTTGAGTAAGAGTGCAGACCTCCAGCTAGCAGAAAATCCTAAAAAGAGTGAATCGCACTCGCTGTTGATAGAAGCAGTTAGCTTCTAATCATACTTTTTACATAACGTGTCAAATCATACTTTTTACATTCCTTGGCAAGGTCATGTAAGGGTGTTTCCACATAGTACAATTAAGTGTGCGTGTCACTTACGTGATAATTTAATCCAAATATTATAAGTAACAAAATGTTAATAAAATATACATGCCTTTAGCTTAGTTCCATTACTGTAGCTGGCAAGTGTAAAGTAACTAGCATCTATAGAGGGTTTTTGTAAGAACCTCACAGGACTATACTACTAACATTATTAACAAAAAATTTAGTATACATCAGATTCCACTTTCGTACATAAATAAAAATAATTAAATAGATTGCTCTAAACGATGATAACTCTGTGGCTCTTGATTCGATTTGAACGCCAGGAGACTTATTGGCGACGATAAGCTTGATTCTAAACTTCATAGTTTTGCCTAGCAGCGCAAAGTTGCCGCCTATCTGTCGGTTGCCTACAGAATATATTTCGATGAGTGTACCCCAGAAGCTCCATCAGCTCATCCCGCCCGCCCGCATTTACCATCGGACATCCAGACGCACGGCGGGATGTCATCCGTACTTGGTCGATATTACCTTCAGGCGTACTAACCGCTTTTCATCATCGGTTGCTAGTATTGCTGCGCGGTTGTTAGTATTTTATAAATAATCTTGTTAACTAAGCCACGTGTAAAAATGCCTTACAGGCATGTCGGTTTCTACCCTCGTTCTCCGTCCGAAACAATTACTGTCAAATATGTAACACTCGAAGAAATTAACAGACAATATCAAGTATGAAGCTTTATTCGCATCATGAGTTTTTTAATTAGGTCGAGTGTTACTTATTTGACAGTAATTATTATATTCGGCGTGGTACGATCTGCTGTGGTCCTCGAATCTACTTCCGCACTAGGGCAGATCGCTGCAAAGACAAGATGTTTAAATGGGCGTTTCATCCACCAGGATCCCCTAGCCCAATCCCCCAGGGGATCCCTGTGAACTCAGTAGTTCATCAGAATCCCCCGAATGCGGATACATAACTATATCTAAAAAGTGTCCTATAGTTATATCATTACTCAATAATACCAGCTGTACTTCTTGGATGAATTTATCATTTGTAAATGATTTCATAGGGCAAAGGTAGACAGCCATTAATTTCTACACTAATGTCATTTTATTGATGCCATTGTATTTCTAGCCAGTCATTACCTAAGTCAAAAAAGGATATTTATGAAAATGACAAGAAAACCCGATCACTGGATCGCTACAATAAGTAATTATTTATTGTCGCAACCCGACTGCAACTTTACATATATTTAACTTAGGGGATTCTAATGAACTGCTGAGTTCACAAAGATCCCCTGGGGATTGGGCTAGGGAATCCTGGTGGATGAAACGTAAATGAGGGTGCAGGGATGCTAGTCTAACCCGATGTACCTGTGGTGCCCCAGAGTCGTTTACGCAGCACTTGTTATGTCGAATCGAATCGAAAATGCCTTAGAGTGAATTTTTTAAACACGTACTATCGTTGGTCTCACATATCTTAACGTCAGGTGAGAATGTGGTGAAGCGTGTGACTATTTTATTTAAAAAAGTGACAGCATTTGAATTTAGTAGAGGGAAATACTGCCATCTTACCTATTAATGTGAGCATTACTGCGTTCCGGTTTGGAAGGGTAAAGGTGCTGGTGAAATTACATGATATTTGGCAACTTATGTCTCAGGGTGATGGGCGCAGTGGCAGCCCCCCTAAGATCTTTGCGATTTAAAGCTCTGAGTGGCACTGCAACTGTTATGGATAGGCGTGTCACTTACCATCAAGCGCACGACTTATTCGCCCCGTCACATGGTACTATAAAAAATGCTTATTGGTACTATACAGGATATATATATCGCGGAAAGTGGAATTGGACGATTTAATTCAGCGTTCCCATCATCGAGTGACGAGACGTAGGCTGGGGTTCCACCCATATGTTGTGGATATTCACACGAAGCGTTATCCTTGCACTTTTGTATGGCGAACGGTTATGGAGCGTAATTCCCTGAACGCTATAACTTAGTTCTTTTCAAGGCGAGAGTGAATAGGCATTATTTAGGTGAGCATGCTCGATCGTTAACCACGTCTACACTTTCCATCATGTTAGATAGAGGTCGAATGTAGGCTTATTTATTAAAAAAAAAAAAAAAAAAACAAATTTCAACCTATAGGAGCCTGATAAGATGTATGGCAGGTCGGGTACGGCGATAGATAATTCCGTGACTTTAGCTGTGACGATGCTATTGTTATCTGTGTATGCCACTGCAGTCTTCCGCATTACGCGTTTAGCTGACACATTATGTATCTAATCGTACTGTCATCAGTAACATTTATCTATAATCGGATTTTTAAATAAAGATAACGAAGTAACATTCAATGGGTTGCAAATCGTTGATAAAATGAAACTAGTGCTGTCTTAAAGGATTTTTGTTATGATACTTAGTGATGTGACGAACAAGTCTTACGCAGTGCCACTCAGAGCTTTAAATCGCAAAGATCTGAGGGGCACCGCACTGCGCCTGTCACCCTGAGACAAACTGACAAGTCCTTTATGCCTGTAATTTCACCACCCTACCCTTCAAAACCGTAATAGGAATGGTCACGTTACAGATTGGCGGTAGAAATAGGCAAGGTTGCAGCTTATTAAAACACCTTGAACGCCCTGTTGAACGCTCCACCTTTGCGAAGTTGAATTTGCTATCACGAAGGCGAAAAAATTTACTAGTTAATCATTAAAAAATCGACTATAGGCATTGACTTACAATTATATGGACGTCGGGTCCGCGCTAAAAAGTGTCCGCACTTGTAAGGCGCTAAAATCGTATACAGAGCGCGACACTCCGCTTTAGTCTTCATTTGTTCTACGGACAGCGCGATACTGCGATGACATAACAATTTAAATTTCGAATAGGTTGACTTGGGACATTTTTTTCGTGGTTTTTGTATTAGACCCGTCGTCCATTTATTTGTAAGGCAATGACTATAGGTATGTATTTATTATGTAGTTATAACAAATGAAATGTGACATTTTGTAAAGTTGTACATTATAATGAATTTGTTTGTATTTTAACGCTTCCGCAATAAGAAAATATATTAATTAACAATGTTGAATTGATTTTAATTTGATTCTTCAAATGCACCTACCTCTTTTTTACTCTATCATTTGTGCTTGATAACCACACCAGATTTAGTCTCAAATTAGGGAATTCTATGAGTACAAGAGCAATGGAATGAGCTCCGGTGCACTACCCAGACCATAACCAATTTAGAAAAGTTATCTCAAAGCAGACCAGAAATCAAACCCGGGAGCTCCTCAACGCTAACTACTGGGTCATAGAGGCCGTCAAATGTAGTATTTCTTTAATTATTGGGTCAACAAATAGTACCTAGATTCAAAGTGTACACTAAATGTACACTCCCGGGCACATGTGTGGTCTGTGCGGACACATAATTCAATTCACCATGCATTTTTGTCCTTAAAGGGCAAGAATATAAAAATATAGTTGTGTGTGCTCTTGTGGCTCGAATTATGTGTCCATGTTGTGTATGTGTGTGTGTATATGTTGATTGTGTGACCGACACCGTTAACCACTAAGTTCTGCAACAAAACTTAAAACTGTTGATATACATCAATAAATATACAAAAAAAACTAAATAGCCATTGACCTTTGTCAAGGCTTTCCAATCATGTCAATACAAGGCAGCGTAGTCGGATATTTAGTACCCATTGGAACACCAGGTGTCGCGACGAGTAGCTAAACAGACCATCCACACGGTTGTGCTTGCGCGCCCTTGGTTTGGCAAGCGTGTGGAGCCGCCTTAACTAATGTGTTTAATTCAACAAACTGCAATTTATCGAAGATACTCTTTCTAGTGACAACAAACAAATCAACTAGATGGCGCTTATTGCACAGATTTTTATGGATTATTGCCGGCTATTATTTTATTGAAATTAATGATTTTTTTTGGAATTGAAGTATTTTGCAAATCAAATAAAGCCGATTTTATTTATTTATTAATTATTTTGTTTAGGATTAGCGCCATCTACCCATATTAGCAAGCGTTTTGTTATAAATTAGTTCGTAACACACAATGCCATCTATTGAAGCGCAAATTCATCGGAGTTCAGGAAATAATTTTACTTCATGGCCAATATAATATTACCACTTACAAGGAAAAAAACTGACTACTTATATTTCTTTTTCTTTTTTCTTTTTTTTCATTTATTTGTGGCAACAAACAGTCATACATGAAATAGTAATTATTTACATATATTCCTCTTAAAATAGACCTATAGTGCCAGCAGATTATAAATAGATTATAATAAGAACGGCTGTAACATATCTTATAGAGTTATTTGTAATGATAACATTCTTGTTTTATGCGTTACTAGAGTTTTACATTAATATCATTAATTAATCTTTCTAAATTAAGTGAGCATGAGTAACAAAGTATAATATCATTGATTAAATATATAAGAAAGAGTTTAATAAGCGATTACAAAATCATTAAATGTCATTTACAATTTGTAACATAATTTTCTTTTTTAATTTACTAAGAGTGGTGTCAAAGAAATCAATATTAGAAAAATTTTTATTGTACATGTTGGTGGAACGGTAAATGAAGGAATTGCGTGTATATAATTTAGTAAATGGTGGGGGGACAAATAGTGGTCGTTTGCGAGAAGACCGCATAGGAAGGCGCACACGAGCAATGAAGCGTATCCTGCTCAGAAGCGCAGATGAATCTATTTCATTATTCAAAATTTTGTATAACGAAACTAAGTCAAACATTTTACGTCTATTTTGAAGAGATAATAAATTATATTCTTTTAGGGATGCTTCGTAAGAATCACTCATATTAAAGAGGAATATTATATATATAGGAACTTAGAATAATAACGCATAGAATGATAGTTTCATATCAAAAGAACTGTCACAAGTGAGGCAAAAACCAAATTCATGTAGGCGTAAGCAACTTGTAACTACGCTCGTCGGCACGCACACAAATATACAAATAATAATGCCATGGAATAACATTTCCCTCAAAAGTGGGGAAATTGTATCTTGCTTAACTCATCATTAAGTTGAAGGTGCCTACAGATTTGCCCGACATTGTCGATCAGGTGCCTACAGATGTGCTCGATTTTGTCGATCGTTACTGTCGATCGACAATGTCGATCAGGTGCCTACAGATATGCTCGGTTTTGTCGATGAAAAACGAATATAGCACTTATTTGTAAATCCAAGATGGCGGACACGATTTTTCAAAATATGCTATATAATATTTTCGAGGTATTTGGGGATGCTCATTACGAATATTGCTTTTGTTTGAACTGTCGTGTTTGCCATCTTGGATTTAGAAATGAGTGCCATATTTGTATTGAACATTCCCAATCATCTCGAAAACGATACCCAACTTGTCATTATTCGAAAAATCGCGCCCGCCATTTTGGATTTAGAAATAAGTGCCATATTCGAAACCTAAAACCGAAAATGCCATAAGCAAACATTAAAGAAAATAACTGTTAAAATAGATTAAAAAATCGCTTAAGAATGCTCCCCTTTTAAGAAAATAAAATATTTCAACATAAAATATTTCGCTTGAGTTACGAAAAGAAAGACATATAATAAGCTATCAAAGTTGTACTGGTGGTGCCAACACTATAGTAGAAACAAATATATACTGTAAATTTGTTGCAATTTGTGCTCCAATTCAAATAAAATTAAAATAAATAATTATTCAATAAAGCATGAACGCAGAGCCGTTAAAAGTATTATAAAATAATTAAGTGTCCCAATCACTTACAGGAGTTAACGAAAACATTTAATGTTTATTCAAGTAAATATTAGTTCAAGATGCGCAAATAAATCGAAATTACAGGCACCACTAAAATTTACGTAATATAATTATTTTGAAACAGAATAGCAAAATGGGGAGAAAAAAAATTCGTTACTTTTTTTTTACTTTTACGTTTTTCGTATCTTGTTGCCGCGAAATTATTTTTCTGTTTTAGTGAATATTTACATAAAAATATGCGTTGAAACGCATTACTTACTTGTGGAATGCGATGTTAGTGTCTATTTTATGTTTGTCTGTTGTATTTTTACACCCATTTACCGCACATTTCGTCATTTTTAGCAAAAAATTTTGGAGCTGTTCGCGGTGCAATATGACCTTGAGCACTAACAGCCCGCGCGCTCCTGGGTGCGCGTTTGGAAGCCTCTAACTTGCCTCACTTAGCGTGTGCGGGCTAGGTTTCTATGCGTTATTATTCTAAGTATAGGAATATTTCATATTAAAGAGGAATTAATTGATATTCACGACTATTTTAATAACATAAACAACTACCAGGCTATTGCTCAGCACCATCTAAATATAAGGCCGCATTATCAGCTAGTTTTTTTTAAAGATTTGCGCTATCTACCTATATTAGGTAGGCGCCAATTTCTAAATTAGTTTGTAACACACAATGCCATCTTTTGACACGTAAATTTGTTAAAGTTCATCATATATATCTTTATTGCTTGCCACATGGTTTCACATGAGATGTTATAAAATACGTAATATAGTAGTCACACATGAGAAATATATTGCTCGATGTCAATATTCGAATAATATTATCCATGGAAAAACAACCTAATTACTATCGATCAACGCTATCTACAAAAAAAAAGGGATTTAGACCTTTTTCATAGAAAGTTACGATCGTACTGTAGTACGGAGATTGGCAGTCCTCTTTTTTTTACTTTTTATTTATTTAGAGGCTTTGATCGTTATTGAACATGTCAGCCCTATTAGAAAAAGAATACCTCAAGAAAACACTTAATAAAATCCAGACAGATAAATCAAAATACTACCCAACCATTGACTTACAATTATATGGACGTCGGGTCCGCGCTAAAAAGTGTCCGAACTTGTAGGGCGTTAAAATCGTATACAGAGCGTCATTCACGCTTTAGTCTTCGTTTGTTCGACTGACAGCGAAGCAAGCAAAATTAGACAGTACTGCGATGACATTACAATTTAAATTCAACGTTTTAGCTTTTTCATATTCCTTTACATGTCACTACGTTTAAATAGGTTGGCTTGGGACATTTTTTTCGTGGTTTTTGTATTAGACCTGTCGTCCATTTATTTGTAAGTCAATGTTGGGTACCAAACATGTATACAAAATCTCCGCCGCGCTACATGTTGGCTCCGACAAAATAGATTGAAACCACCCAACATAAATGCACGAAAACCAACCGTGACCTGGTAACCGTCCGAACACACACAATGAGCAAATGATGTACATCCTCAGGAATCCCACACACTTCGCAATTCGGTGAGTTCATCCTCCACACCAAATACAAAAATTTGTTTAATGGAACGTGTCTGATCGAAGCCTATACACGCTGACAATTTGAGCCCTGCTTAATTTAATTGGTCCACGGTCACATCAATAAAGCGTTTTATATTTATAGCATGTCTACAACATTTAGTGCGCACGAAGCGTAAGCGTCCGACCCCATATTGCGATGACCACCCGTCCTCGATGTAGTCTTTCTTAATGTAGATGGCGCTTCCTGCCATCGACACTGGGTGAGAGTCAGAATGGCGGGTGTACCTTAACGGATCCTGACAAATTTGGTATCAATGTACCTAATGTAAATAGTACAAACTATTTAGTACCTCTGTTTAAAAAATTTGTACCTACATCAGAACGAAGTTATAGCAATATCAAAGGTGTACCCGCCGTATTGACTGTCAATATGGCGGGTGTAACTCGGATTATATTTATTATTATATATTATTATATTTACTAAAAACAAATATACGCGATTTAAATACTGAAAAATAGTTTCATTTCCTATGAAGTATAAGTATATGAATCCTATTGGTGACTTTTTTCCTCGTACACCGCTCTCGCTACATCGCACATGTCTGGTGGAAAGGCAGCCTTATACCGTTGTTGGTGACATTAGTCATAATTCCACAAGTACGTCAGCTTTTTATCTTACTAAGGGGGATTTTTATTCGATTATATTAAAAAACGTCATTATGTGTTATCGTATCGTTATACTTGAGAAATAGCGTTATTTATTGTTTATGTTTTTACATTAATAAAAACAACTGTTTACTTTCT
>NW_020653900.1:340874-358702 GCF_003589595.1 Hyposmocoma kahamanoa | reverse complement strand
GACACTTTTTAGCGCGGACCCGACGTCCATATAATTGTAAGTCAATGGTACTAAAGGTTATTACACTAACTGCCACGCTGAGGAGAGAAATATTTGTATGGCTTACATTTATTTCTCTCGTGAGTATTAGGTGTAATTTGTGGTTTTCTATGTGTGTGTCATTGGCACTCGGGTTTCCCTAAAACATAGGGTTTCCCTAGTGCGGGGCTATGTTGAGATTGTGCGTGTGTGCGTTATACTACTTCTGCAACTTTGGAAAAAATATATTATAATAAAAATATATTGTACCTAAATGATAAATGTTTACAATAATGTTTATTTACAAAGGGTAACTACTGGAGTTTCTTACTCATTCTTTTCAAGGGAATCTGCCTTACGAATCAATAGTAGAGTTTAGCCAATGTGACGATTTCAAGTGGAATATCTATGAAATAAAAATTATTTTAGTTTTGATTTTAATCAGGTGAGATGGAGGTCAAATGTTCGTCGATAATTTTTTTTATACTTAAATATGAGAGTAATAACATTATTTTTATAACTTTCATGTAATAACAGTAGTTTTGACGAATGATCACAATATGTTGTGGTTTTTATTATATTAAGGCACTATTTCAACGTCATTTACTTACTAAAAAGTATATTCACAGGTCACTTATTCGGCTACCTAACAAACTTTTAGAACTGTTTTATTTATCTTGTTTTATTACTAAGGCACATCAAAGTTCAAAATTACTACGATTTCGTCTGTCTATTTGGTATTCTATATTTATATTAATATCTATTTAGTACAGAGTACTAAAAACCCACCTCAAAAATTATTCATCCCCTAGTTTGCCACCGTTAGAGGTGGAATATTTTTTTCAAATTGAAATGGGACCATTCCTGAGGTACCTCTTTTCAACACAAAAAGAAACATCAAAATCGGTTCACAAACTATGTTGTATTATTTATCGCGTAACAGACATTAAAAAAAACATTCAGTCGAATTGAGACCCTCCTTCTTTTTTGGAGTCGGTTAAAAATAGACAAGAAAGATTGAAATATTAAGATTTTCTTCAGAATATTTTTCGCGCTAGTAGTAGATGAACTGAATATTACATTATTTGCTTTTTCAGTGGTTTGCCTGAGTGACATTGGAGCTTGCGCTTTGAGTTGCAAGACCGAAAAGGAGGCCAGAAAGGAGGAGGTACGTAATAATGATTTATTATTAACACCCGACGCAAAAAAGAACCCTTTGTCTATCTGAATGTCTGTATGGGCATCGTAGCTCTCAAACAGATGGACTAATCGCAAAGGGTTTTTTTGGTTAATGTAATCGGGATGGTTCTTAGTAGAGCGATGCCACTCGAGCCACGCGCTTACTTACGCACCGCAGCACCCCCGCTTCGTCTCCTGACCCTTGTCCGATGCGCACGCGTTCCATCGCAGCGCGTCATATCAACGCACCCAAGTGGCAAGTACACACATTCAAAGTGTCTAAGAATCAAGCAGGTTTTTGCCAATTTCTGAAAATCAGGTTTTATAATTAATTTTTTTTAACACCGATAGAGTCTTTTTGCCAATTTTATAATTTGAATTTGAAAATGTAATTGACAAGAAATCCATTGGTGTTAATAATCTATTGAAAAAAAAAAAGCTTGATTCCTAGACTTTTTGAATGTGTTCTAATTCATATGTCGTACATCGCAGCATAACACGGTGACGGTGCGTTGTGAAGTTGCATTGTACTACACATAAATCAGATTGACATGCCACATGCAACTTTGTACGCTGAAATCAAAGTGTTGCGGCGATGCAACACCCGTGTGGCATCGCTCTTATGGTAGAAGAATATTTATTTCTCTTAAGAGGGAGCATGCCAAAAAAGTTTTGACGTTGGCTCCGCCCAAATTTGTGAAACAAATATATGCCTGAAGTTCGCGTGACATGCGACAGGAGATGTTGAATTTTGCGCATTAAAAGTACCAAATTCGTTTTAGCGGAATAACTCCAAAACTAAAGGGATTTAAAAAAATCCGTAGTGACAGTTTTCGATCATGCATAAATATAATTAATTATCTAATTTTTGTCCTAATAACCTGTAGCATTTCGAGGATGAATCGAAAAAATGTGAAAATTAGAGGTCATTTCGTGATTTTTATCTATCGAGGAAACTTTATTGTTTTATGTTTCTGATTAGTGTCTATGCTTGAATATATCGTGTAGTTACTCATACAATATTTTACTTTTAACTTTAAAGTGGATATACCCCTCTAAAATCAAATCGAAGATTAGGAATTTTTCCTCTGCTGCCTCTTAACAGTGAAGCGCACTAAATATATAACCATCACCAGTCACTGCATATTAAGAAAAATAATGTAGGTAGACAAAAATTTAAATCATACGATTTGAGATGAATTTATCTACATTTAGTTCCGAAGGTAGTTGCACGATACGGCCGGCATTCACACGCAACAAACAAAAACATGAATGTAAGAGTTACGACTTATCCATCCCGCATCTAGATATGGCATAGACAGAATTGACTTTTTAATTTTTATCCACTTTTAGGACAATTATTTAGTCACATGATTTATTTGTGTTTATTTTTTTAACTTAACTCGCATTTACTGTGTATTTATTATTATAATTTTTTAATGTATTACTTTTACTAGTTTTCTATTTTTTTATTATTCTTTTTTGTTACTATTTGTTAAAACTGATGTTTACCATATATTTAGGTATTTATAAAATGTAAAACAGTAAATTGAACGTTTATAATTTTAATTATAAATTGTAATTTTTTAATCGTGACATATTGATGGTTGTGACTTAAGCATTTTTTCAAATCTAGCTATCGTTTTTGCATTCTTAATTTGGCAGTTTATTGAACAGTTTAGCACCTTCATATTATATATTATATTTACCGTAATTTGTTCTAGGTGGTCTGATAATTAAGTTATTCATACTACGTAGTTTAATACTCTGCAGTTGAGATTTCTGTACTTACAGTAGAACTATCGTGCTTGACCTCATTAAATTGGGCTCGACGAGTTTCTAACTTACGGATGGTGGAATTCGCGTTTTGGGGTACACTGTTTTGTATCGCCCCCGATCTTTTTAAATTTTCATTTCTAAAAGAAATGCATCGAACGTGCTAGTGCTGGTACATACCACATGCCTCTAATACAGCTAAAAACATTTTTGTTTCTCTAAGGTGCGAGCCTTAGCAGAAGGTCTGCGACCAAATCCAGCCTGTCTTCCTATTACCAATATTGAAGACGGCGTAGGTGAGTAGTCTTTATTTTATTAATCCATTACAAGCCTAGCAGATTTGAGCGTTTATACAAACCAGCTAGGAAAGGGGATCATAGGGAACAATTTACAATGGAAAATGAAACAACTGGTTGGTCACGGGTGGAACCTGTAACGAGCCCGAAATGATGTATTTATTACGGAACATGACATAGAAAATATCATATCTCTAAAACAAGTCGGTTGCCAAGACTTTTAGGCCAATTTAACCAATTAGGAAGCAGTATAACGTTTGAGTAGCTTCTTAGTTGACATTTAAATTAGCATTCTTCGTTCTTTTTTGCAACTCATCATAGTTCTGTGTACAGAACTTTAATGACATTTTTCAGCTTAGTGGTAAGTACCATAGACGATAGAATTTTGGTTCAGAACTAAAAAGAACGCCTTTATGATAATATGGGTTATGAAATTATAATTGACAGAGTTCTTTCAAATGTTTAGAGAAAATTTTAAATTTTTTAATATCTTTTATGTAAGAAATGAAACTATTTTTCCAGATTTAAATCGCGTATATTTGTTTTTTCAAACAAACCGACGTTTCGGGCCTTTTACAGGTCCCATGGTCACGGTTGACTGAGGTGGTACAGTCTTCAACCAGTTATGTCAGATATTGATGCAAACCACTCTATTTTTTCACTATAGTTACAATAGTTATTAATTAAATACCTTATTTTTAATTTTACAAAGAAACATTCCAATTTGCGCTACATTAATTTAAATCTGGAAAAATAGTTTCATTTCCTATGAGTAACAATCGCGAAAACCTAAGAACTCGATCTTTTATGTAAACTATATTATAATAATTATATCTTGCGGTCCTAAACAAACAAATTTCAATTTAAAAAAAACGTACTTTTGATTGCCTATTTCCAGCACTGGAAGTCTCTATGCTAAAATGATGATAATGACAATTTGATATATAATTAATTTGATAATTAAAATTTTCCAGTGGATCCACCTGTGATATCTTTCGCACTGTACATATCCGTTGTACTGTTGCTATTTCTACAACTAGCGTTCGCCGTCGTCTCCTCGTGTCTGGCCGTCGCGAACGCAGTGAAAAACCCAACGGAACCTGTTTTTGGTTTACCAGGTTAGCTCTTAATACGTACTACTTTATTTTCTGTTTCGTGAAAACTTAAACTCTTGAAGACAGATCCGGGAAGTTATCAATTTCCAATCCACTTTGACCCAGTACTAGAACTCTCTTCGCGGAGGATATGTAATGTCGATGGCCTAAGGTACATATCTGACCTCTATCCGACCATTTGGTTCTAAGTAGATAACAATGAAGAAAACTGTTGAACAAACTGCCTCGACTGTCCCCGTGAGTACGTTTAGGTTATTGGGTACTGAAGAGACGTCGTTTTTCGGTGTCGGGAAGTGATCGCTGCCGTCAATTACCCAAAACGCAGCTAAGTGACAAGTGGTTAAACATCTGTTTTAAATAGCGTAAGGTAGAGCTCAAAATTCTCTATTTATTCAAATTCAAATTCTTTATTTGCCACGTCACAAAGCTCGTAACATTTAGCACGTCAATAGTACAAAATATCTTATCAAAGTCTTTCACTACTAACATTTAATGTATTACACAATTAAATTCAAAGATTTGCACACACACACATAAATGAAAATATTAATTTAATAATAATATATTGTTATGAAATAAATCGTATAAGTAATAAATCATTAATAGATACGTTAAATGTCATAAAATAATGAGCATTTTTTTGAATGCATAAGGTTAAAATTAAAATATTCGTCAATTTTATAGAATGGACTTTGAATTAAAATTTTTTTTATCTTTTTTTCGAATTCTAATTCGGGAAATTCGGATATAGTCGGTGGTAGTTCATTGTCATAATTTTATCTTTAGACAGTAACCTTGCTTAGCAGTTCTTTTCAATCTCGTTTTTGGTACTATCTATATATTTTTGGTACTATGTTTTGAAAACAGTTAAGTGAGTGATAGACGTACGAGGTTAAAAATCACGGTTTTAAAGTTTGCATTCTTACTCAGCTCGACGTCGGCGACACACGACAGGTTAGCTTATAATGTTACGCGATGTCGTCCACGGAGGTCTTGTGTTATTTGGGAATAATATCACATCACATTTTGAAAACTAAAAAAGAAGACAAAATCGGCGAGTGTGGGTGAAGAACTGGCTTACGAAAAGAGAGCATTTATCACATGTAAATTTAGTAAGAGAGTTACGTGAAGAAAAGGAAGACTTTCGTAATTATTTATGAATGCCCGAGTCGTTGTACGAAGAACTCTTGCACTTAGTTACACCTATAGTAGCTAAACAAGATACCTGCATGAGAGAAGCTATTTCATTTGAAACAAAATGGCGGCTCGCGACGCTGACAGACGTGCGACATGTTTGATCGCTGATGGACTTGCGCGGCAGTTTTAAAATTCGCGTACTTAGGGTGACATATGAGTGAAAAAGATTGTCGAGCCACAAGTACGCGTATTTACTCGTAGGTCTATCACCCACTTTAAAGTTATTTAACGAGTAGGACAGATCGGAACTTGCCCTAATTTCCATATTCTAAAACTAGGTTATGGTCTTTGATATCTGAAACTTTTGTTAGATAGCCGCGTTTTAATTGACGTACGGCAGAGTGTGCCTTAGAGTTCCGCCACCAATGAGAAGGAAAATAGGGAGGGTACTGTGCACCTGGGGCATCTCACTCGAGGCACTAGCCTCTCGAGAGTCGTATGGAGTCAAATGACAGAGGTCTGTGACAACCCTGTGCACTGGCTGATCTGGAGTCAGAACCTGAACTTGTAAGGTTCCTATGCGCGCACAGGTTATAGTGCCCGTCTCGTATACCCTAAGGGTCGATAGGGAGGATCACTATAATCAAAACTAATGTAGAAAGACATGGGGCTGCCGCCGTGCGTCTGTGGCCGAACGGGTACCATGCTGGTCTGCTACGCAGAGGTCCCGATTTCGACTTCCGGGTCGGGAGAAATATTTGTATGGCCTACATTTTTTTTGTAAAAAATAAGTGCGCATTTGACTTCCATCTCACCTGATGGACAGTGATGATGAGGTCGACGATGTAGCGTGTACACCTAAATAATGTCTATTCACTCTCACCTTGAAAAGGTTCCAGTTATAGGGTTCGGGGAACAAGTCAGCAGGCAGGGAATTCCACTCTCTAGCCGCTCGCCATATAAATGTGGAAGCGAAACGCTTCATGCAAATCCTGGGAATATCCACGACATAGGGGTGGATTGCATTTGATGGCAAAATAGGCGCCTTGACGTCGAGTTGCGGACACTAGCCCGTTACACCAAGTACCAAGTAGGGGTGGAATCCCAGCCCACGTCTAGTCCCCGATGATGGAAGGGGAAGGCGGAATCTAATTATGCAATTCCATCGCACACTCTCTGTGATATATCCTGTAGAATACCGATAAGCAGGCAACTTTACGGCGGTGTTCAAGGCTCTGCAGCTTCGCCTCTACTAACTTCGAGTCACCTTTTTTCTTTTTCTTTTTTTTTCTGATTTCTTCTCCTCTGACTCTTGCATTGGTCAAGTACCTGACCACAACTGTGCTGTCATCAGCATACCCAAAGGCTTCTGTAATTAACATACCATTGATATGCAGTAGAAAGAGAGTTGCGGATAATACGGAACCCTGAGGGACTGCATCTATCACCCGATGTTCGAAAGAGACCACTCGAACCGAACGTTCACTCAAGAAATCCGAAATCCAGTTGCAAAGGTCACTGGGAAGCCCATAAGAGGGAAGCTTGCTTAAAAGGCTTGCGTGGCAGACCCTGTCAAAGGCTTGAGAAATGTCTAAAGACACTGCAAGGGCTTCGCCATATCTTTCTATAGCTTCGCTCCAACATGAGAGGCGTACCTACACAAGAAGATCCCCAGCAGATAGTCCTCGTCAGAATCCATACTGGCGATCACTGAGTAGGTCGTTGTCTTCAAGGTACGACAGGAGACGGTCATTAAGTACACGTCCCAAAGTCTTGCAGAGTATGGAAGTCACTGAGATAGGTCGATAGTTGACAGGATCAGCTGTGCTTCCTTTTTTTGGCACAGGTTCCACGTTTGCAAGCTTCCACGACCAGGGAACTACATCAATCTCAAGTGAGAGGCGATACAAGCATGTGAGAACAGGAGACAACTCAGGCGCTCAGTTACGCACGACTATTCCTGGAATCCGTTAGCTTTATTCACGTCTAAACTTCGCAGAGTTCTAAATACCTCTTTTTGGCGTAAGCGAACTGGCGCCATACTGCAGCCAGTGTGAGGTAAAGAAGGTGGTACGTTCCTTGCGGCGTCCAGATGCGAGTTTTCTGCAAAGAGTGAAGCAAAAAGATTCGCCTCCTCTTCCGCAGTATGAGCCAGCGAGCCATCCGGCCTCAGCAGAGATGGTAAAGTAGAGAGGCTAAAGTTTGATTCGACCGCTTTGGCAAGGGACCAAAAAGACTTGCTGTCTGCTGGAAAAGAGGCAAGTTTGGCCCCTATGCGGCGCACATGGTCAAACTTTGCCCTGCGTAACACCTTTTTGCACTTCTTGGCGGTCTTATTAAAGGCTTTCTTCAAATGCCGAGTACTCGGAGGTTTGCGCAGTCGAGCATCTGCCCACATTTCTTTCTCTCCTGAGTTTGGGTGTAATTTGTGGTTGTCTATGTGTGTGTCCATGGCACCCGACACAATGTTTCCCTAGTGCGGTGCCACGAGTAATGTTATTATTAGATAGACAATGACATGACGAAATTGTACGCGTTCTTAATAGTATTAACCAAAACATATTTTTTCCAGGATGTCTCTGGTGTAACGTAGTAACAGCAGTCCTCGGTGTCGCAGTGCTGTTGACCTTTGGTATCTACTACACAGTGTCAAATCTACCAAATCATTTGGCCGTGGGCTATATTGCTTTGGGACATTTTAACGAATGGTGGCCCGGACTAGGGTACTCGTATTGGTAAGTACAGACCATAGTATTTATATGACAAGTCGTTCATTAGAAATCCTAGGCCTGCGCAGTTTCATGAATAATGATTTCAGCATCATAAACAGTAAAAACAGGGTTTTCAGTTGCTCGGTTTGCGCAGTACCTTAGGTAAGTTCAGAACTACGAAAAAAAAGTGCCTTAAGACTCGGATTCACACTATGAAAACTTGATAATGATTGGTCGTAATTTCTAATTTAAAAAGAATTGATAATTCTGGACTAATAATATAATTTAAACTTAGCCCTGTTGGCATCTCGTGGAAAGTTCAACAGTTCAACACATCATTCCAAGTTACAACTTTTCGAGTTTACATTGAAATTTTAATCAATGTAATGCCATCTAGCTGAATGATTAACGCCTACGAGTAGCGTGTAAAAGAAGCATTTTGCAGCGGTATAATGTTCACTTTCGTTTCTCATAACAAAAAAAAATGTTACGATAAACGGAAAATTTAAAATGTATTAAAATTAAATAATACTTAAAGATGATATGAATCGCCACCTTATATAATATAGCAGACGCAACTATCATTTTTGCACTCCAAAGTAGCAAAATAAGGCATTTTTCTACGATTTTCGAGATTTTGTGCGAAATATTTGACACGTCCATAACATACAAAGCGAAAATGGCAGACTGTTTTCAAGTATGTGGAACACCACGTAGGGTTGGCACACTTACCACGCCCACTTAGCACTTCTATTGTATTTATTGTTCTGTGTTCAGAACATAGTAGAATAAAACCAAGTAGGGTAACTCCATACAAATATAGCCGCGCTACTTATAAGTGTGCGCGTATATGGAAGAACACACTCGCATAATCTCGCGTTACATAGCGCGGGTTGTCACACGCGCTATTCACTATAGAATTGAAGCGTTTGGTCGGTGTTAAAAAGATGACATGAAGCAGACGTTTTTATTGTTGTGTTAATGGATCTTTGAACAAGAGTGCCTCATAATTGTCGTTCTTCTCGATACCATACTCCCATAATCGAGAAGCCAATGCTGATATAAGAATATCAATATGTAGTTAAGTATTGCATTTGACAATTGTTATATCAATATAGCACGAAATATCTGTAAAATACCTTGTCTTTTTCAAATCATGTTTACAGGTTGTACCTGTAAAATAATAACGTGACAACCCTGCGCTCTGAGTGAAGTGTGAGCATTGATGCGCCAAACAGGCGGGAGTTGCCTTATTTGGTCGTATTTTTAAAATTCATTTCATGGCCATGGGTACGAGTCCTTCAGTCAAAATATTAGAGACTATAAAAAAAATAGCTTAATAATAGAACAAAAATAACTTAGTATTTTTTTTTATAATGAACCTGTATGCAGTAAATGAATTGAACCTGCCGACTCGGCAACATAGGCTTGATGTCGGCGTCCTTATTTCTTATCGAATCCGTGATGATAATACGATTCTAGAAACAAGGCCGCTGACACCATCCCGCCCACGTCGACGGGTTTGGTCTATAGATCCTTTCAAGACTACGGGCGCATTTTGCAAGTCATAGCTCAGAATGGCTCTGTAACCAGGGGCAGTTGTTCGTCCCGTCCCTTGATATTATAACATAAATGATAAAACAGACCGCCACACGTTGTCTAACCATCGGTCTTGTACGGACTAAATCATGAAGATGACAATAAAAGCTTTTCTTTTATTTCAGGCTTCTATTTGGTGCCATGCTCTGTTCTCTAATAAACGTGGTTCTTCTAGTGGTGAGACGGTATCTGCTGGAACGGGATCCTCCACCGCCCACTATTAAGGTGGAAAATCATTCCGACGACACTATATTCTTGTATTAATAATATTTTGTTTTAAGTAAATATTTATACAATGACTGTTTTATTTAAAAATTTCTAAACATTATTATTTGTGTTCCTGGAGCAAGCACGGACTTTATATTAAACGACCACGCACTAAGTTCATAAAAAGAGCCGAGTGAGAGGCTTCAAATTAGTAATGCGTCTCTTTCTAATGGAGTGTTCATTCGTTTGTTTTAGCCAGCCATATTGTTTTTAACTTTTTAATTTTTACAGAAAATGTGGCCGCTTATAGATGACTAAAACTACTAATATTATTTCTTAATACAAATTAGTATACTTATTTGATATGCTTAACTTCATAATAGAAGTTTCATTGTTGATACATATTTTTTTGTATTATTACAGTAAAAGCATATTACATACCTTTAAGCTAATTTTATTTAACCGAAATTTAAAAAAATTAATAGACTAGACACTACCTAAGATAATTTTATTTAGCATTGGCAACTTGTTAGACAAGGACAGACCACTACATCGAGCTATCTCACGTGACTCGGTTTTTTACTTTTACTTAAAATAAACATTAACATAATCCAATAACGTGTAAATTTGTAATATTGGTATATCGAAGTGCGCGATCCAGTTTATGAAATATATAAATCCGTGGGAGCAAGTAAAGTGAGTAACCGTCCCTAAATATCGGGAAAACAATAAAAAGTCATAACTTGGCAATAAGCGCATGACTTGATAAGATGTCAAGTCCTTTTCACATAGCATGGGTATTTGTGTTTTCAACGCCACTTGGTGGCGGCGAGAGAAGAGCCTCTACTAAAGTATGCAATGGTGACACCATCAGAACATTTTTCTACTCTCCGCGAGTCCACGACTCCACGTCCTCCGTCACGTCACAGTCCGTAGCTTCTAAATTTCCAGAAGCACTCTCTCATATTTCATCGACGACACCACATTGATCGTTCGTTAATTACATTATCTTTCAGTCGTCATATTGTATTTAAATTATGTAAAGGATCGCATTAAATATCCTAAATGCAAATTAAATAAATCACCTAATTGAAGAGTCTCACCTGTCCCGAAGATTGTTACACACACAACCCAAAAATGGGTACAAAAAGTGAAGTTCGAGATTTGATATTTCTGGAGAGGTAGTGATGTGAAACCGAATGGAAAAAAATCGATTTAAATATCTTATGAAGACAGTTTGTAACGAAGAGAGAATCGATTTTGGACTATATTTTAAGAACAATTAATAAACAATTTAATATATATTAAAAAACAATTATTATGTTATTAAGTTACTAAAAATTTAAACAACAAATAAAATACCAAAAATATATCAAAAAAGTCTGTTGACTTTATTGTTTAAAGGATAATATCAATAGCAATCAAACGAAATTTGAACAATTACCTATTAAAGCTCAAAATAAACGAAAATTTTCAACATTTTCGTTTGTTTTTAGCATAAAAGGTGTGTAACACGTATTGACTCGAAATACACAATTCTGCCCTGCTATGCCGAAAGGCGCTATCTCTGAGATACGCCGTTTTAGTTTTTTTTATACCATTCAATAGCTATAATAATTTCGCATCTAATGGTATAATAGAAAAATAGCGCTATCTAATTTAAAACATTTAAAAAACCAGTAAGAAATATTTTTATATCTCAATTTTTCCTTAAATTACTAATAGATTTGGCGGCTTTCTTATAATCAAAATAGCGGTATCTCACAAAATAGGTATAATGGTACAATTTAGGTATATCAATAAATCTATAGATTTATTTTTCAAAGTGCGAAAATACAATTTACAAAAAGTCGATTTTCATAAAACTTACCCCGATTGAGATAGCGCTTTTCGGCTTATCAGGGCAGAATGGCCGATTCGAGTTATCGATTCCATCGTGTAAATCTCCATGGCTGAATATTCCGGTTTACGCATCAATTAGCTTATTAGCAGTAGGGCTCCTTGTGACAGAGTTCATCCAGGGAAGTACTACCACCTTACCTATTTTTGCCGCCAAGTAATGTGAACATTACAGGCACATGGGACTTGTCAACTTATGTCTCAGGACGTTGCGCACAGTGGCAGTGCCTCTCAAATATTTGTAATTTAAAGTTCTTAGTAGCACTGCAACTGTTAGGGATAGGCGTGTCGCTTACCACCAGGCACACGACTTGTTCGTCCCGTCACTTAATATTATAAAAAAAGTTGGGGTTATTTATTTTTATCTTTATCATTTCAGTTTGTATCTACTTCGTATAGTGTAATTTGAAACAAATCGACTCACCCGTAGAACAAAGACCTATGTGCAAGATGCTGCTTATTCTCAGGACACTACATTTCGTTTGTTGTTCTTGAAAAAAATCCAATGTCCGCAATATCGCAGATCCGATACAACGTGCACGATAGTGTGCATAGAAGATAGGTCTAATAATACGTCTGTAGTGATTCCAAAATTGGTTCGACTAAAACTTCGTAACGATGGGGCACTAAAGGTATGGTCCCATACAAAAAATACACACTTTATTTTTTTCCTACTAAACTATTAGATTTATGGCAAAATGTGATATGACAATATTTAATTAGGACAATAGGATCTCTCGATCGGCGTTTTTTTTAGAGAGGTATCGTGAAAAAAATCCAATGTCCGCAATATCGCTGATCCGACCCACTGTGTCGTAAAGTTAAGTTAAATATAGTGTACCTGCCTGTCATAAATTACGTCAATTTTTAATGTACTTAGGTGATTTCCCGAATCCCGAACAGGTCCAGGACCTAAAAAATATTGTCGTAAGGAGGTCTCTATTTTCTGTCTATGATCCTCGAAGTTTAGGTAAAAAAACTCTACCTATTCCGACCCCTGAATTAATTACATCCGACTCTGTTCTTCGGATGAGTCGAAATATTGTTTGTTTTTGGTATATTATTACAACAAATTTACTATTTCTTTTTGTAACCTGATTGTGAGGGTACTTAATTAAAAATAGAATGTGTACAACGGAATTTGTAATGGCACAGTACCCATCCTATGTGAAATGGACTATAGTGATAATCTTAGGATTAATCATTAAAGTCTTAAAATGTATCTAAGCCTGCAAATTGTCAGGTTTCAAGTTAAAGGCCTTGACGTGTAAACACAAACTTCGCACCTTTAGAGCGTTTGTGAACTACGTCCGACTCGCATCAGGGGGTCTACTCTCGATCTCCGTCTGACATCCGTCCGAAACAATTACTGTCAAATAAGGAATATTCGACAAAATTAAAAGACACGTATCAAGTATGAAGCTTCATTCGCATCACGCGTCTTTTCATTTGGTCAAGTATTGCTTATTTGGCAGTAATTGTTTCGGACGGATGTCGAACGGAGTTCGAGAGTAGACCCCCAGTTCCGAATACGAGAAATGACGGTCCGAAATGTCATTTTATCTCTAGGTGTAGAAGCGATATTAGTATTTTTTCGGATTCGAATAGGGCTTAGTGCACAAGCGGCATCCGAAGTGGGTCCGAGTTCATTTTTGTTCCAAATCCGAGACTACACAAATCTAGATAGATTTGTGTAGTCTCGGATTTGGAACAAAAATGAATCGGATGCAACGGATTACGACTTTTTAGGCATAAATAAGATGACTATAAAATGTCACATAATACGCAATTTGTTTCATGGGTTAAAAACACTTTTTTCACATGTGGCTTTGTTATACTTCTTTCTTACTCTTGTACGACTTCTGTTCTTCATGACAACGAAATAGAATATCGGTCAGTCGATGAAGCTAAGGATTTGGAAAGATAGTGAGTGATATTTTCAAAAAGGCCCTTAAACCAATACTATTATTAATATGCAAGTGACAAATAAAATATGAATTTCAAGTAGTTTTTGCTGCAATTTTTTATTTATTTTTGATTTTACTATTTATTTGTGTCTTAAGTGCGAATGTTTTTTAATTATGTGTCTCTTTTTATATTTTTATTTTTTTCCTGTATTGGTTATTTATTTTTATTTTTTTCTTGTGTGGTGTCAGTTGTGGTATTTCCATACCACATAAAGGTTCTTTTTTATTTCTTTCTTCACTTTCAATTTGAAATTATTATAACCGAGATTTTTCTCGGCAGGAACCGTACCACTACCAACTATACCATAAGAACCATAGCTACCGTACCAAAAATACTTTTATGTTATTATGTATATTAATTTATCTTTCTTTTGATTATTTGCACAAAGATATTTATTTGATATAAGCATGGAACAATAACCAAAGAGGACTGCTAATCTCCATACTAAAGAGCGTAACACTGAAAAAGGTTAAAATTCGGCCTTATATTTAGATAGTGCTGAACAATAGCTTGGAAGTTGTTTATATTATGTAAATAGCCGTGAATATCAAACACCACGTAGATAGCGTTGGGATCAAAATAGAACGCGCTATCGAAGTGTTCAGTAATTACCATATAAGCTGTTAAAGGAAATTGCTTTGTATCCTCCTCAACGACTCTGACGACCCTATCACTCTCGTCTCTTTGAACCAGATCGCACATCAGTGCTCCATCTCCACATGCACCAACCGTCCTCGCCGCCGAGGTCGTAGAGCCCCTCATTTCAGCACGTACAGTGTAGATTCTCTCCCACAGCACGCCCTTCTGGCGGAAGACTTCAGTAGCGCCCTGAGCCCAGGTCCGTGCCCACTTGTGCGCCCTCAGGCCCGCTACTTAGTTTTAAGTTTATTTTACGGGTTATGAGCCTTCAGCTCGTCTTTTTCTTTCGGTGGCGCAGTCAAGGCTATCAGCAGCCAACTGCAAAGTATCCTGAAAAAAAAATGCTTAGTATCGAGTCATAGGGCCTATGAGTGACATTCTAGTACTTCCACCGCGTGGGATACTGAAAGCTTGAAAAGAGCCAGAAAGCGTCTGTACAAATCTTTATATTCGTGTAATAGCCAGGGTTTCAATGGCGGAACCATTATATCCGATGGCTTCATTGTTATACATATATATATGATACAATAAAGGTAATTCAGGTCGTTTTAAAGTGCCTAAATTCATTTCTAACATTTCTATGTTTAACAATAAATGCTATATATCTATTCCTTATACCTATAGTACTCTCGCATTGGAATGATTACCTGCATATTCAAGTTGACATGACCCCTATGAGTGGCAACAGGCGGTTGTAAGGTAGAAGCTGTAGCGATTATGCTGTAGCGAGAACTACGACGGAATTCCGATATTTAGAAATATGAGGAATTTACGTATTATTTTGCTGTGGATAAATTGCTAGTAGACTTGGCGAAGCACACAAGTACGCGGTTATAAAGGAGTTTCAGCGCATCAAACTCAGAGTGAGTAACAATTTTTAGAATAAAAACTAAAATATCGACAGTGACTTTTTGATTTAATTTTATTACTAAATTTAGTAAAGTTTTGTACGTGAGTATTTTGCAGTACCTGATTTTTTTTAAGTAAAAGGACTTGCTTTTGATCAATATCTAGGTCCCGGAGCAAAGATGGAACGAGCTTGTCCAGAAGATGACTATTCAGATGCACCGCAAAGGATCTCGGGCTGTATGTGCTCGGAAACACAGCAGGCGGGGAATTCCATTTTTGCGCATGGTAAAAGATAACGAAAAACATTTAGTATGCCTGAAAAGTATGATCAAATAAAACATTTTTTTATATCTCTCTTTAGCAGCCGTAGAGGTCCTTGTGAAAAGTTTGTCTAGGGATGTATTGCCGCTTTACCTATTTCTGCCGCCAACCAGTAATGTGAGCATTACTGCGTTCCGGTTTTGAAGGGTGCTGGTGAAATTACAGGCCCATGGGACTTGTCAACTTATGTGTCAGCATGACAGGCACAGTGACAGCGACATCTTTGCGATGTAAAGCTCTGAACGGCACTGCAACTGTTATGGACATGCGTGTCGCTTACCAACAGGCGTACGATTTAAAATATCGAATACATCTATATAAAATCTATATTATGTATACATATATTAAATCATAAAAATAATGTGGTTAAATACCTGTAACTTGTCCCATACTCCACTAGAATATTGGAAGGGTCCAGCGTGGACGAGAGATGGACCAAAGTGTTTTGGGCTGTCATTAATCATTTCGATCCAATTTGGCCTGGTGTATGTATTTTATACATTTTGTAAACATCGATAGGATAATTTTAATATTCAAAATATCCGACTTTCACTGGTTTCGCAGAATAGCCTATTCACTCTCACCTTGAAAAGGCCCAAGTTATAACGTAAAGAGAATAACGCGGAATACTACTCCATAGCCGTTCGCCATATAAATGTGGAAGTGTGACGCTTCGTGCCAACTTTTATTTATTTGTAACGCCAATTGTTTTTTGGTCAATTTCACAGTTTATAAATAAATATATAATTTAGTAAATTTGTATACATATTTATGTTTCAATTTAATAGGGTAATCATTTATTAAAAAAGATACCTTGATTCTTAGACATTTTTCATGTATGTGGATTCTAGTTTCGTCTTTTTCGTAGACGTCTAGTTTGAATGTTACACAATTGACATAAATCGCATTATGCCTTGTACAAATTCGTTATAAAAATTCTTTTATTCCTCTCCTCGGTAATGAAAATTGAGCCTTACGTACATTCAAAGCAAAGTAATGCTTTTATAAATAATCAGTAGGGTTGTCAGAAAGTTTTAGTTTTAGAGTATCAAAAATAAATTATAATTTTTATCAACAATCAACTTTATATTTTATGTTTTTGCTACTGATATGAGAGCGTTTTTCACAATGATATTCATATTATTTTTTGTGAAAACACTCCGGGCACTGGTTTGGTGTTATTATTGTCTGATTCCCTTGATTTTAAAGAATATATTCTAGTTGCACATTATTTTTGGCGCCATAAGTATTATTTTTATGTACTTGTGGCGCCACTGATTTTCGATTTTGATTGGTTGTTATACTGAATCAAAAGCGAGTGTCCATTGGAGGCAAAAGAAGTAGGGGTAGAAGGGAGGAAAAAAGAAAAATGCAGTGGCGAAGTCTTGTGGGCTCGAAAGAAAGAAAGAAGTCGAATATAAAAGTAGATTATTAAATTAAGTATTTAGGAAAAATAATTAGTGAACAGAAATTGTAGACGTTTCTACGAAGTGATAACGAATAAATAAGTATAAATTACTACATCGGAGTTTTTATTTTTAAAATTATTGATAAAAAAATCGAATAAACGCAAAGAAAAATTGGAATGAGCGAGTCGTGCGTTTGGTGGTAAGCGACACGCCAGTCTGCTATAGAACATAAACTTAATGATTACTTTGTACAAAACTTTAAAAAATGTGATGAACATTTAATATAATATGATACATATAATATTTAATATAAGATGAATGTATTTACCCAATCCTATTAATTTTAGTAACATATATATTATAGATTATTTATACAAATTACTTAAATATTTACACTTAAATATAAGCTTCTGCAGCATGTTCAAATTTGTATTGTGTAGATTGTGGTTTAAAATGCGATTAGAAACATATTTGTGTATTTTGTCCTTTATACAATAAATAAACAAAAAAAAAAGACAGGCGTGTCGCTTGACTTGCTATGCCATTGAGAACTTCAAATCGCAAAGATATGAGGGGCGGCGCCAGTCACCTTGAGACATTAAATTGACAAGTCTCATGTGCCTGTAATTTCACCAGACCCTTCAAAATCGGAACACACTAATTTTCACACTATCGCTTGGCGAAAATAGGTGAGGTGACAGTAAT